>NC_069501.1:736600206-736662716 GCF_027579735.1 Bombina bombina | reverse complement strand
TTCCAGTGGCTAGGGGAAAGCCAAAGGCTCAAAAACACAAAGAGACCATTTCAATCCTGTGAAGGGGCATGACTGAGCCAGGGAACCAATGGCTCCTAGAATTTTACCCTGCCTGGCTCCTAACTTTTTGGGTTATTCTCAATATATCTATATACAAATACCACTGCATGGCTCTTGAAAATTCTGCCTAACTCCTAAAGTTTAAACAGATTTGTCGACAACTGACTTAGTACTAACTTATCTTCCACTCAACAGACTCTCCCCACTCCAGTCTATTCTAAATGCCTCTAGCAGACCCAGTCTCCTCCTGTAATTATTGGGATCTACATGATATACAGGTAGTGCAGAATTATTAGGCAAATGAGTATTTTGACCACATCATCCTCTTTATGCATGTTGTCTTACTCCAAGCTGTATAGGCTCGAAAGCCTACTACCAATTAAGCATATTAGGTGATGTGCATCTCTGTAATGAGAAGGGGTGTGGTCTAATGACATCAACACCCTATATCAGGTGTGCATAATTATTAGGCAACTTCCTTTCCTTTGGCAAAATGGGTCAAAAGAAGGACTTGACAGGCTCAGAAAAGTCAAAAATAGTGAGATATCTTGCAAAGGGATGCAGCACTCTTAAAATTGCAAAGCTTCTGAAGCGTGATCATCGAACAATCAAGCGTTTCATTCAAAATAGTCAACAGGGTCGCAAGAAGCGTGTGGAAAAACCAAGGCGCAAAATAACTGCCCATGAACTGAGAAAAGTCAAGCGTGCAGCTGCCAAGATGCCACTTGCCACCAGTTTGGCCATATTTCAGAGCTGCAACATCACTGGAGTGCCCAAAAGCACAAGGTGTGCAATACTCAGAGACATGGCCAAGGTAAGAAAGGCTGAAAGACGACCACCACTGAACAAGACACACAAGCTGAAACGTCAAGACTGGGCCAAGAAATATCTCAAGACTGATTTTTCGAAGGTTTTATGGACTGATGAAATGAGAGTGAGTCTTGATGGGCCAGATGGATGGGCCCGTGGCTGGATTGGTAAAGGGCAGAGAGCTCCAGTCCGACTCAGACGCCAGCAAGGTGGAGGTGGAGTACTGGTTTGGGCTGGTATCATCAAAAATGAGCTTGTGGGGCCTTTTCGGGTTGAGGATGGAGTCAAGCTCAACTCCCAGTCCTACTGCCAGTTTCTGGAAGACACCTTCTTCAAGCAGTGGTACAGGAAGAAGTCTGCATCCTTCAAGAAAAACATGATTTTCATGCAGGACAATGCTCCATCACACGCGTCCAAGTACTCCACAGCGTGGCTGGCAAGAAAGGGTATAAAAGAAGAAAATCTAATGACATGGCCTCTTTGTTCACCTGATCTGAACCCCATTGAGAACCAGTGGTCCATCATCAAATGTGAGATTTAGAAGGAGGGAAAACAGTACACCTCTCTGAACAGTGTCTGGGAGGCTGTGGTTGCTGCTGCACGCAATGTTGATGGTGAACAGATCAAAACACTAACAGAATCCATGGATGGCAGGCTTTTGAGTGTCCTTGCAAAGAAAGGTGGCTATATTGGTCACTGATTTGTTTTTGTTTTGTTTTTGAATGTCAGAAATGTATATTTGTGAATGTTGAGATGTTATATTGGTTTCACTGGTAAAAATAAATAATTGAAATGGGTATATATTTGTTTTTTGTTAAGTTACCTAATAATTATGCACAGTAATAGTCACCTGCACACACAGATATCCCCCTAAAATAGCTATAACTAAAAACAAACTAAAAACTACTTCCAAAACTATTCAGCTTTGATATTAATGAGTTTTTTGGGTTCATTGAGAACATGGTTGTTGGTCAATAATAAAATTAATCCTCAAAAATACAACTTGCCTAATAATTCTGCACTCCCTGTATATAATATACAAATACATATATATCATATCATTCTGATATACACTGGCGATTGACTGCTTTTTATGAACAAGCAAAACATTAAATATAAAGATATTACAGATATTAAAAACAACAATTACAAATAGATAAATATTGTCATCATGTACTCAATGTATGTATACACAGCATAGAAAAAAAATCCCATTAATCTAACACTCGTAAAATCCTTTAAAACAAATCTGACAGTTTTTGGATAATGTTTTTATGTTTTAGCTACATTATTGTAGGTCATTTGTGTTAGGACTGTCAAAGTATTTAAAAAAAAAAAAGTAATATATTGAGCAATATAACATTCTCTTGTATGGCTATTATCTAATTTATGGACATTTTGTGCTGATCTATTTTTTTTGGTGGATAGAAGTAATCCGTCCTTTTGTTAGAATATTTTATATAGTTTAACCCTTTGAGTGCTAAGCACTGTCCCACCTGGGTGCTAAGATTTTTTAAAGTTTTTTTTTATTATTTTAATTTTTGAACAAGACTTACACTGTTGGAAAGGTTAGGCGATTACCTTTCCAATGGTGGGTCTTGGGGGTCTGTAGCTGCTTAGATGCCTGAGATACAGGCTTCTAAGCAGCATGCCCCTGCTCCTATACTTAACATTGTTAAGTATAAATAAAGTTGCGCGGTGACGCCATAACGTTATTGCGCGTGACGTGACCACGCAAAACGGGAAGCCCCGGGGATGCCTGTCACTCTACAGGCACGATCGCCGGGGTAGGAGTCGGTGGGAGCTCCCAGATCTCCCTTAAGGTGGGAGAGTGCTAGTGACAGCTCTGAGCCGTCATTAGCACCAGAGTGGGAAACTCTGACGGCTCAGAGCAGTCATTAGCACTCAAAGGGTTAATACACTTTGATTTGTTTGGGTTTTGGAGTCTCCAATTGTCCTATTTGCTATTTGTTAAACCATTCTTATTTTAAAGGGACATGAAAGTCACAGTTAAACTTTTATAATTCAGATAGAGCATGCAATTTTAAGAGACTACATTTTCTTCTATTTTTAAATTGAATTAATTTTGTGGAATCCTTTGTTGAAAGCTATACTTATAGGTAGGCTCAAAAGCAGCAATACACTACTGAGAGCTAGCTGGTGATTGGAGGTTGCACACATATGCCTCTTGTCATTGGTTTCCAGATGTGTTCAGCTAGCTTCCAGTAGTGCACTGCTGCTCTGGAACTTTAAATATTTGTTCAATCCCTTTACAGTAGTAAAATACTACTATTGCTTTAAAAAAGGTAGTGGTAGGTAGAAAGAAAAAAACATAATTTATGCTTACCTGATAAATTTATTTCTCTTGTAGTGTGTTCAGTCCACGGGTCATCCATTACTTATGGGATATATTCTCCTTCCCAACAGGAAGTTGCAAGAGGATCACCCAAGCAGAGCTGCTATATAGCTCCTCCCCTCACATGTCATATCCAGTCATTCGACCGAAACAAGACGAGAAAGGAGAAACTATAAGGTGCAGTGGTGACTGGAGTTATAATTTTAAAATTTAGAACCTGCCTCAAAAAAAGACAGGGCGGGCCGTGGACTGAACACACTACAAGAGAAATAAATTTATCAGGTAAGCATAAATTATGTTTTCTCTTGTTAAGTGTGTTCAGTCCACGGGTCATCCATTACTTATGGGATACCAATACCAAAGCTAAGTACACGGATGATGGGAGGGACAAGGCAGGAACATTAAACAGAAGGAACCACTGCCTGTAGAACCTTTCTCCCAAAACCAGCCTCCGAAGAAGCGAAAGTGTCAAATTTGGAAAATTTGGAAAAAGTATGAAGTGAAGACCAAGTTGCAGCCTTGCAAATCTGTTCAACAGAGGCCTCATTCTTAAAGGCCCAGGTGGAAGCCACAGCTCTAGTGGAATGAGCTGTAATTCTTTCAGGAGGCTGCTGTCCAGCAGTCTCATAGGCTAAACGTATTATGCTACGAAGCCAAAAAGAGAGAGAGGTAGCCGAAGCCTTTTGACCCCTCCTCTGTCCAGAGTAAACGACAAACAGAGAAGAAGTTTGTCAAAAATCTTTAGTTGCCTGTAAGTAGAACTTCAGAGCACGGACCACGTCTACATTATGCAAAAGACGTTCCTTCTTTGAAGAAGGATTAGGACATAACGATGGAACAACAATCTCTTGATTGATATTCCTGTTAGAAACAACCTTAGGTAAAAACCCAGGTTTAGTACGCAGAACTACCTTGTCTGAATGAAAGATCAGATAAGGAGAATCACAATGTAAGGCAGATAACTCAGAGACTCTTCGAGCCGAGGAAATAGCCATAAAAAACAAAACTTTCCAAGATAAAAGCTTAATATCAATGGAATGAAGGGGTTCAAACGGAACACCCTGAAGAACTTTAAGAACCAAGTTTAAGCTCCACGGAGGAGCAACAGCTTTAAACACAGGCTTAATTCTGGCCAAAGCCTGACAAAAGGCCTGGACGTCTGGATGCTCTGCCAGACGTTTGTGTAAAAGAATAGACAGAGCTGAAATCTGTCCCTTTAGCGAACTAGCGGATAAACCCTTTTCTAAACCCTCTTGTAGAAAAGCTAATATCCTAGGAATCCTAACGTTACTCCATGAGTAACTCTTGGATTGGCACCAATATAAATATTTACGCCATATCTTATGGTAAATTTTTCTTGTCACAGGTTTCCGAGCCTGTATTAATGTATCAATAACCGAATCCGAAAACCCATGCCTTGATAGAATCAAGCGTACAATTTCCAGGCAGTCAGCCTCAGAGAAATTAGGTTTGGATGGTTGAAAGGACCCTGAATTAGAAGGTCCTGCCTCAGAGGAAGAGACCATGGTGGACAGGACGACATGTCCACTAGGTCTGCATACCAGGTCCTGCGTGGCCACGCAGGCGCTATCAGAATTATAGATGCCCTCTCCTGTTTGATCCTGGCAATCAGCCGAGGTAGCAAGGGAAATGGTGGAAACACATAAGCTATGTTGAAAACCCAAGGGGCTGCTAATGCATCTACCAGCACCGCTCCCGGGTCCCTGGACCTGGATCCGTAACAAGGAAGCTTCGCGTTCTGGCGAGATGCCATGAGATCCAGATCCGGTTTGCCCCAACGACGAATCAGTTGAGCAAATACCTCCGGGTGAAGTTCCCACTCTCCCGGATGAAAAGTCTGGCGACTTAGGAAATCCGCCTCCCAGTTCTCTACGCCTGGGATGTGAATCGCTGACAGGTGGCAAGAGTGAGACTCTGCCCAGCGAAATATCTTCGAGACTTCCAACATCGCTAGGGAACTCCTGGTTCCCCCTTGATGATTGATGTAAGCCACAGTCGTGATATTGTCCGACTGAAATCTGATGAACCTCAGCTTTGCTAACTGAGGCCAAGCCAGAAGAGCATTGAATATTGCTCTTAATTCTAGAATGTTTATTGGGAGGAGTTTCTCCTCCTGAGTCCACGATCCCTGAGCCTTCAGGGAATTCCAGACTGCTCCCCAGCCTAGAAGGCTGGCATCCGTTGTTACAATCGTCCAATCTGGCCTGCGAAAGGTCATTCCTTTGGACAGATGAACTGGTGACAACCACCAGAGAAGCAAATCTCTGGTCTCCTGGTCCAGATTTAGCAAAGGGGACAGATCTGAGTAATCCCCGTTCCATTGACTGAGCATGCATAGTTGCAGCGGTCTGAGATGCAGGCGCGCAAATGGCACTATGTCCATTGCCGCTACCATTAAGCCGATTACCTCCATGCACTGAGCTACCGATGGGCTTGGAATGGAATGAAGGACACGGCAAGCATTGAGAATCTTTGATAACCTGGACTCCGTCAGGTAAATCTTCATCTCTACAGAATCTATAAGAGTCCCTAGAAAAGGAACCCGTGTGAGTGGTAACACAGAACTCTTTTCCACGTTCACTTTCCACCCATGCGACCTCAGAAATGCTAGAACTATCTCTGTATGAGACTTTGCATTCTGAAAACTTGACGCTTGTATCAGAATGTCGTCTAGGTACGGAGCCACCGCTATGCCTCGTGGTCTTAGTACCACCAGAAGTGAGCCCAGAACCTTCGTAAAAATTCTCGGGGCCGTGGCTAACCCGAAGGGAAGAGCCACAAACTGGTAATGCCTGTCTAGAAAGGCAAACCTCAGGTACCGATAATGATCTTTGTGAATCGGTATATGAAGGTAAGCATCCTTTAAGTCCACCGTGGTCATATATTGACCCTCTTGGATCATGGGTAGGATGGTTCGAATGGTTTCCATCTTGAACGATGGTACCCTTAGGAATTTGTTTAAGATCTTTAAGTCCAAGATTGGTCTGAAGGTTCCCTCTTTTTTGGGAACCACAAATAGGTTTGAGTAAAATCCTTGTCCCTGTTCCGATCGCGGAACTGAGTGGATCACCCCCATGATTAAGAGGTCTTGTACACATTGTAGAAATGCCTCTCTCTTTACTAGGTTTGTCGATAACCTCGAAGATGGAACCTCCCTTGTGGAGGAGAGGATTTGAAATCCAGAAGGTATCCCTGAGATATAATCTTTAACGTCCAGGGATCCTGCACATCTCTTGCCCAAGCCTGGGCAAAGAGAGAAAGTCTGCCACCCACTAAATCCGTCTCTGGATAGGGGGCCCTGACTTCATGCTGTCTTAGGGGCGGGAGTAGGCTTTCTGGCCTGCTTGCCCTTGTTCCATGACTGTTTGCCTTTCCAACCTTGCCTGTAACGAGCAGTAGTTCCTTCCTGTTTTGGAGCGGAGGAAGTCGATGCTGCTCCTGCCTTGAAGTTACGAAAGGCACGAAAATTAGACTGTTTGGCCTTTGGTTTGGCCCTGTCCTGAGGAAGGGCGTGGCCCTTACCTCCCGTAATGTCAGCAATAATTTCCTTCAAGCCGGGCCCGAATAAGGTATGCCCTTTGAAAGGAATGTTAAGTAGTTTAGACTTGGAAGTTACATCCGCTGACCAGGATTTAAGCCAGAGCGCTCTGCGCGCCTGTATGGTGAATCCGGAATTTTTAGCCGTAAGTTTGGTTAGATGTACTACGGCATCTGAAACAAATGCATTAGCTTGCTTAAGGGTTCTAACTTTGCTCAAGGCCTCATCCAACGGCTCTGTGCGAATCGCCTCTTCCAGAGACTCAAACCAGAATGCTGCTGCAGCCGTGACAGGCGCAATGCATGCAAGAGGCTGTAATATAAAACCCTGTTGAACAAACATTTTCTTAAGATAACCCTCTAATTTTTTATCCATTGGATCTGAGAAAGCACAGCTATCCTCCACCGGGATAGTGGTACGCTTGGCTAACGTAGAAACTGCTCCCTCCACCTTAGGGACCGTCTGCCATAAGTCTCGTGTGGTGGCGTCTATAGGGAACATTTTTCTAAATATCGGGGGAGGGGAAAAAGGCACACCGGGTCTATCCCACTCCTTACTGATAATTTCTGTAAGTCTTTTTGGTATAGGAAAAACGTCAGTACACACCGGTACCACATAGTATCTATCCAACCTACACAATTTCTCTGGAATTGCCACCGTGTCGCAATCATTCAGAGCCGCTAATGCCTCCCCTAGTAACACACGGAGGTTCTCAAGCTTAAATTTAAAATTTCTGAATCCGGTCTCCCCGAATCAGAACTGTCACTGACAGAATGAAGCTCACCGTCCTCATGTTCTGCAAGTTGTGACGCAGTATCAGACATGGCTCTCGTGTCATCAGCGCGCTCTGTCCTTAACCCAGAGCTATCGCTTAATTCGGGCATATTATATAATACTTCTTTCATAACATTAGCCATATCATGTAAAGTGATTTGTAAGGGCCTAGATGTACTAGGTGTCTCAATCCTACGCATCTCCCGAGCGGGAGACGCAGGTACTGACACGTGAGGAGAGTTAGGCGGCATAACTTCCCCCTCGTTTTCTGGTGATAGCTTCTTTATCGGTACAGATTGACTTTTATTCAAAGCAATATCAATACAATTGGTACACATCGTTCTATTGGGCTCCACATTGGCTTTTGAACATGATGAACAAACAGTTTCCTCTGAATCAGACATGTTTAAAACAGACTTAGCAATGAAACTAACAAGCTTGGAAATCACTTTCAATAAGTTTTACAAGCAATATAAAAAACGCTGCAGCGCTTCAAAAATACAGATATAATTAAACAATTCTTAACAAGAAGTGTACTATTAGCAGAGGATTGCACCCATTAGCAAAAGGATGATTAACCCCTCGATACCCAAAACGGATAAAACAGATATCAATTAAGATTTAACGCTTTTAATCACAGTCAGCACACTGTCACAGATCTGCTGTGACCGATTACCTCCCTCACAAATGAAATTTGCAGACCCCTGAGCTCTCTAGAGACGTCCTGGATCAAGGAGGAAGAAGCAGAAAGACTGTGCAATAATTTTAACTGCGCAACAAGGCGCTAAAACAAGGGCCCTCCCACTCCAATCACAACAGTGGGAGCCCTGATATAACGGTTTCCATGCAGAAAAAATCATGCCCAAAGCGATCTATCACCAAAGTACCTCACAAAAAACGAATAACATGCCAGTAAACGTTTTATTAAAAAACAACATTTTTCAATGTCATGCAAAACTATCACTAAGCCTGCTACCAGTCGCTACCACTGCAGAGAAGGCTTAAGTATTATTTCAGTGTTAACAGTATTTTCTCAGTCAAATTCTAGTCCCTAGAATATAACTCGACTGCGCATACATTTATCAGCCTGATACCAGTTGCTACTACTGCATTTAAGGCTGTACTTACATCATACGGTAACAGCAGTATTTTCTTAGTCAATTCCATTCCCAGAAAATAAAGTACCGCACATACCTCATTTGCGGAGGACCCCGCATGCTATTCCCAGTCTGAAGTTACCCCACTCCTCAGAATGTTGAGAACAGCTAGTGGATCTTAGTTACGCCTGCTAAGATCATAGATAAAAAACGCAGGCAGTTTCTTCTTCCAAATACTGCCTGAGATAGAAAAACAGCACACTCCGGTGCCATTTAAAATAACAAACTTTTGATTGAAGAATAGTTAAGTAAAAACTCCAGCTCCTCTCGCGACCTCCTTCTTTGTTGAGGATTGCAAGAGAATGACTGGATATGACATGTGAGGGGAGGAGCTATATAGCAGCTCTTCTTGGGTGATCCTCTTGCAACTTCCTGTTGGGAAGGAGAATATATCCCATAAGTAATGGATGACCCATGGACTGAACACACTTAACAAGAGAAACAAAATTTATGCTTACCTAATAAATTTCTTTCTTTTGCGATGTACCGAGTTCACGGATTCATCCGTACTTGTGGGATATTGTCCTTCCTGACAGGAAGTAGCAAAGAGAGCACCACAGCAGAGCTGTCTATATAGCTCCCCCTTAACTCCACCCCCCAGTCATTCGACCGAAGGCAAAGGAAGAAAAGGAGAAACTATAAGGTGCAGAGGTGACTGAAGTTTACATAAAAAAAACATAATTTATGCTTACCTGATAAATTCCTTTCTTCTGTTGTGTGATCAGTCCACGGGTCATCATTACTTCTGGGATATAACTCCTCCCCAACAGGAAATGCAAGAGGATTCACCCAGCAGAGCTGCATATAGCTCCTCCCCCCTACGTCAGTCCCAGTCATTCGACCAAGAATCAACGAGAAAGGAGTAACCAAGGGTGAAGTGGTGACTGGAGTATAATTTAAAAGATATTTACCTGCCTTAAAAAAGGGGCGGGCCGTGGACTGATCACACAACAGAAGAAAGGAATTTATCAGGTAAGCATAAATTATGTTTTCTTCTGTTATGTGTGATCAGTCCACGGGTCATCATTACTTCTGGGATACCAATACCAAAGCAAAAGTACACGGATGACGGGAGGGATAGGCAGGCTCATTATACAGAAGGAACCACTGCCTGAAGAACCTTTCTCCCAAAAATAGCCTCCGAAGAAGCAAAAGTGTCAAATTTGTAAAATTTGGAAAAAGTATGAAGCGAAGACCAAGTTGCAGCCTTGCAAATCTGTTCAACAGAGGCCTCATTCTTAAAGGCCCAAGTGGAAGCCACAGCTCTAGTGGAGTGAGCTGTAATTCTTTCAGGAGGCTGCTGTCCAGCAGTCTCATAGGCTAAACGTATTATGCTACGAAGCCAAAAAGAGAGAGAGGTAGCAGAAGCTTTTTGACCTCTCCTCTGTCCAGAATAAACGACAAACAGGGAAGAAGTTTGGCGAAAATCTTTAGTTGCCTGCAAGTAGAACTTGAGGGCACGAACTACATCCAGATTGTGTAGAAGACGTTCCTTCTTTGAAGAAGGATTTGGACACAAGGATGGAACAACAATCTCTTGATTGATATTCCTGTTAGTGACTACCTTAGGTAAGAACCCAGGTTTAGTACGCAGAACTACCTTGTCTGAGTGAAAAATCAGATAAGGAGAATCACAATGTAAGGCTGATAACTCAGAGACTCTTCGAGCCGAGGCAATAGCCATTAAAAACAGAACTTTCCAAGATAACAATTTTATATCAATGGAATGAAGGGGTTCAAACGGAACACCCTGTAAAACGTTAAGAACTAAGTTTAAACTCCATGGCGGAGCAACAGCTTTAAACACAGGCTTGATCCTAGCTAAAGCCTGACAAAAGGCCTGGACGTCTGGATTTTCTGACAGACGCCTGTGTAACAAGATGGACAGAGCTGAAATCTGTCCCTTTAATGAACTAGCTGATAAACCCTTTTCTAAACCTTCTTGTAGAAAGGACAATATCCTAGGGATCCTAACCTTACTCCAGGAGTAACCTTTGGATTCGCACCAGTATAGGTATTTACGCCATATTTTATGGTAAATCCTTCTGGTAACAGGCTTCCTAGCCTGTATCAGGGTATCAATAACCGACTCAGAAAAACCACGTTTTGATAAAATCAAGCGTTCAATTTCCAAGCAGTCAGCTTCAGAGAAGTTAGATTTTGATGTTTGAATGGACCCTGTATCAGAAGGTCCTGTCTTAGAGGTAGAGACCAAGGCGGACAGGATGACATGTCCACTAGATCTGCATACCAAGTCCTGCGTGGCCATGCAGGTGCTATTAGAATCACTGATGCTCTCTCCTGTTTGATTTTGGCAATCAATCGAGGAAGCAGCGGGAAGGGTGGAAACACATAAGCCATCCCGAAGTTCCAAGGTGCTGTCAAAGCATCTATCAGAACCGCTCCCGGATCCCTGGATCTGGACCCGTAGTGAGGAAGTTTGGCGTTCTGGCGAGACGCCATGAGATCTATCTCTGGTTTGCCCCAACGTCGAAGTATTTGGGCAAAGACCTCCGGATGAAGTTCCCACTCCCCCGGATGAAAAGTCTGGCGACTCAAGAAATCCGCCTCCCAGTTCTCCACTCCCGGGATGTGGATTGCTGACAGGTGGCAAGAGTGAGACTCTGCCCAGCGAATTATCTTTGATACTTCCATCATTGCTAGGGAGCTTCTTGTCCCTCCCTGATGGTTGATGTAAGCTACAGTCGTGATGTTGTCCGACTGAAACCTGATGAACCCCCGAGTTGTTAATTGGGGCCAAGCCAGAAGGGCATTGAGAACTGCTCTCAATTCCAGAATGTTTATTGGAAGGAGACTCTCCTCCTGATTCCATAGTCCCTGAGCCTTCAGAGAATTCCAGACAGCGCCCCAACCTAGTAGGCTGGCGTCTGTTGTTACAATTGTCCAGTCTGGTCTGCTGAATGGCATCCCCCTGGACAGGTGTGGCCGATAAAGCCACCATAGAAGAGAATTTCTGGTCTCTTGATTCAGATTCAGAGTAGGGGACAAATCTGAGTAATCCCCATTCCACTGACTTAGCATGCACAATTGCAGCGGTCTGAGGTGTAGGCGTGCAAAAGGTACTATGTCCATTGCCGCTACCATTAAGCCGATCACCTCCATGCATTGAGCTACTGACGGGTGTTGAATGGAATGAAGGACACGGCATGCATCTTGAAGCTTTGTTAACCTGTCTTCTGTCAGGTAAATCTTCATTTCTACAGAATCTATAAGAGTCCCCAAGAATGGAACTCTTGTGAGAGGAAAAAGAGAACTCTTCTTTTCGTTCACTTTCCATCCATGCGACCTTAGAAATGCCAGAACTAACTCTGTATGAGACTTGGCAGTTTGAAAGCTTGAAGCTTGTATTAGAATGTCGTCTAGGTACGGAGCTACCGAAATCCCTTGCGGTCTTAGTACCGCCAGAAGGGCACCCAGAACCTTTGTGAAGATTCTTGGAGCCGTAGCCAATCCGAATGGAAGAGCTACAAACTGGTAGTGCCTGTCTAGGAAGGCAAACCTTAGATACCGGTGATGATCTTTGTGAATCGGTATGTGAAGGTAAGCATCTTTTAAATCCACTGTGGTCATGTACTGACCCTTTTGGATCATGGGTAAGATTGTCCGAATAGTTTCCATTTTGAACGATGGAACTCTTAGGAATTTGTTTAGAATCTTTAAATCTAAGATTGGCCTGAAAGTTCCCTCTTTTTTGGGAACCACAAACAGGTTTGAGTAGAACCCTTGTCCTTGTTCCGACCGCGGAACCGGATGGATCACTCCCATTAATAACAGATCTTGTACACAGCGCAGAAACGCTTCTTTCTTTATCTGGTTTGTTGACAACCTTGACAGATGAAATCTCCCTCTTGGGGGAGATAATTTGAAGTCTAGAAGGTATCCCTGAGATATGATCTCTAGCGCCCAGGGATCCTGAACATCTCTTGCCCAGGCCTGGGCGAAGAGAGAAAGTCTGCCCCCCACTAGATCCGGTCCCGGATCGGGGGCTCTCGGTTCATGCTGTCTTTGGGGCAGCAGCAGGTTTCCTGGCCTGCTTGCCCTTGTTCCAGGACTGGTTAGGCTTCCAGCCTTGCCTGTAACGAGCAACAGCTCCCTCCTGCTTTGGTGCAGTGGAGGTTGATGCTGCTCCTGTTTTGAAATTCCGAAAGGGACGAAAATTAGACTGTCTAGCCTTAGCTTTGGCTTTGTCTTGAGGTAGGGCGTGGCCCTTACCTCCTGTAATGTCAGCGATAATTTCTTTCAAACCGGGCCCAAATAAAGACTGCCCCTTGAAAGGTATATTAAGTAATTTGGACTTAGAAGTAACATCAGCTGACCAGGATTTTAGCCACAGCGCCCTACGTGCTTGGATGGCGAATCCTGAGTTCTTAGCCGTAAGTTTGGTTAAATGTACTACGGCCTCCGAAATGAATGAATTAGCTAGTTTAAGGACTCTAAGCCTGTCCGTAATGTCGTCTAGCGTAGATGAACTAAGGTTCTCTTCCAGAGACTCAATCCAAAATGCTGCCGCAGCCGTAATCGGCGCGATACATGCAAGGGGTTGCAATATAAAACCTTGTTGAACAAACATTTTCTTAAGGTAACCCTCTAATTTTTTATCCATTGGATCTGAAAAAGCACAGCTATCCTCCACCGGGATAGTGGTACGCTTAGCTAAAGTAGAAACTGCTCCCTCCACCTTAGGGACCGTTTGCCATAAGTCCCGAGTGGTGGCGTCTACTGGAAACATCTTTCTAAATATTGGAGGGGGTGAGAACGGCACACCGGGTCTATCCCACTCCTTAGTAACAATTTCAGTTAGTCTCTTAGGTATAGGAAAAACGTCAGTACTCGCCGGTACCGCAAAGTATTTATCCAACCTACACAGTTTCTCTGGTATTGCAACGGTGTTACAATCATTGAGAGCTGCTAAAACCTCCCCTAGTAATACACGGAGGTTCTCCAATTTAAATTTAAAATTTGAAATATCTGAATCCAATCTGTTTGGATCAGAACCGTCACCCACAGAATGAAGCTCTCCGTCCTCATGCTCTGCAAGCTGTGACGCAGTATCAGACATGGCCCTAGTATTGTCAGCGCACTCTGTTCTCACCCCAGAGTGATCACGCTTGCCTCTTAGTTCTGGTAATTTAGACAAAACTTCAGTCATAACAGTAGCCATATCTTGTAATGTTATCTGTAATGGCCGCCCAGATGTACTAGGCGCCATAATATCACGCACCTCCCGGGCGGGAGATGCAGGTACTGCCGCGTGAGGCGAGTTAGTCGGCATAACTCTCCCCTCGCTGTTTGGTGAAATTTGTTCAAATTGTACAGATTGACTTTTATTTAAAGTAGCATCAATACAGTTAGTACATAAATTTCTATTGGGCTCCACCTTGGCATTGGAACAAATGACACAGATATCTTCCTCTGAGTCAGACATGTTTAACACACTAGCAATAAACTTGCAACTTGGTTATAATCTTTTTTAGCAAAAACGTACTGTGCCTCAAAGAGGTACTAAACGATTAAATGACAGTTGAAATAATGAACTGAAAAACAGTTATAGCATCAAACTTTAAAACAACACAACTTTTAGTAAAGGTTTGTTCCCATTAGCAAAATAACAATAATTAAATTTGACATAAAAATTACAGAGCAACGTTTTTATTCACAGTCAATATAAAATTCTCACAGCTCTGCTGAGAGAATCTACCTCCCTCTAAAGAAGTTTGAAGACCCCTGAGATCTGTCGGAGATGAACCGGATCATGCAGGAAATATAAGAGTAACTGACTGGAAATTTTTGATGCGTAGCAAAGAGCGCCAAAAACGGCCCCTCCCCCTCACACACAGCAGTGAAGAGAAACGAAACTGTCACAATTAAAACCAAACAACTGCCAAGTGGAAAATAATGCCCAAATATTTATTCACTCAGTACCTCAGAAATGTAAACGATTCTACATTCCAGCAAAAACGTTTAACATGATAAATACTTATTAAAAGGATTAGTGACCTTTAACAGAGTAGTTCCGGTGAAATACCATCCCCAGAATACTGAAGTGTATACATACATGTCATTATAACGGTATGGCAGGATTTTCTCATCAATTCCATTCAGAAAATAAAAACTGCTACATACCTCAATGCAGATTCATCTGCCCGCTGTCCCCTGATCTGAAGCTTTTACCTCCCTCAGATGGCCGAGAACAGCAATATGATCTTAACTACTCCGGTTAAAATCATAGTAAAAAACTCTGGTAGATTCTTCCTCAAACTCTGCCAGAGAAGTAATAACACGCTCCGGTGCTATTGTAAAATAACAAACTTTTGATTGAAGTCATAAAAACTAAGTATAATCACCATAGTCCTCTCACACATCCTATCTAGTCGTTGGGTGCAAGAGAATGACTGGGACTGACGTAGGGGGGAGGAGCTATATGCAGCTCTGCTGGGTGAATCCTCTTGCATTTCCTGTTGGGGAGGAGTTATATCCCAGAAGTAATGATGACCCGTGGACTGATCACACATAACAGAAGAAATACTATCTGTCTTGAATAGACAGGGCGGGCCGTGGACTCGGTACATCGCAAAAGAAAGAAATTTATCAGGTAAGCATAAATTTTGTTTTCTTTTGCATGATGTACCGAGTCCACAGATTCATCCTAACTTGTGGGATACCAATACCAAAGCTTTAGGACACGGATGAAGGGAGGGACAAGACAGAAACCTAAACGGAAGGCACCACTGCTTGCAAAACCTTTCTCCCAAAAATAGCCTACGAAGAATAAAACGTATCAAATTTGTAAAATTTTGAAAAGGTATGAAGCGAAGACCAAGTCGCGGCCTTACAAATCTGTTCAACAGAAGCATCATTTTTAAAAGCCCATGTGGAAGCTACCGCTCTAGTAGAATGAGGTGTAATCCTTTCAGGAGGCTGCTGTCCAGCAGTCTCATAAGCCAAACGGATGATGCTTTTCAGCCAAAAGGAAAGAGAAGTCGCCGTAGCCTTTTGACCCCTATGCATTCCAGAATAGACAACAAACAAAGAAGATGTTTGACGAAAATCTTTGGTTGCCTGCAAGTAAAATTTCAAAGCACGAACCACGTCCAAGTTGTTCAACAGACGTTCCTTCTTACAAGAAGGATTAGGACACAGAGAAGGAACAACAATTTCCTGATTGATATTCCTGTTAGTAACAACCTTAGGTAGGAACCCAGGCTTGGTACGCAAAACCACCTTATCAGCATGGAACACAAGATAAGGTGAGTCACATTGTAATGCAGATAGTTCAGAAACTCTTCGACCTGAAGAGATAGCAACTAGGAACAAAATTTTCCAAGATAAAAGCTTAATATCTATGGAATGCATGGGTTCAAACGGAACCCCCTGAAGAACTCTAAGAACTAAATTTAGACTCCCTGGCAGAGCCACAGGTTTAAACACAGGCTTAATTCTAGCTAAAGTCTGACAAAAAGCCCGAACGTCTGGAACATCTGCCAGACGCTTGTGCAACAAAATAGACAGAGCAGATATCTGTCCCTTTAGGGAACTTGCTGACAATCCTTTCTCCAATCCCTCTTGGAGAAAAGACAAAATCCTAGGAATCCTGATTTTACTCCAGGAGAAGCCTTTGGATTCGCACCAAAAAAGATATTTACGCCATATCTTATGATAGATTTTCCTGGTAACAGGCTTTCGAGCCTGAATCAAGGTATTTATGACTGACTCAGAGAAACCCCGCTTTGATAGAATCAAGCGTTCAATCTCCAAGCAGTCAGTTGCAGAGAACTTAGATTTGGATGCTTGAATGGACCTTGAATCAGAAGGTCCTGTCTCAATGGCAGAGACCATGGTGGAAGAGATGACATGTCCACCAGGTCTGCATACCAAGTCCTGCGTGGCCACGCAGGCGCTATCAAAATCACCAATGCTCTCTCCTGTTTGATTCTGGCAATCAGACGCGGAAGGAGAGGGAAGGGTGGAAACACATAAGCCAGGTTGAACGACCAGGGTACTGCTAGAGCATCTATCAGTACAGCCTGAGGATCCCTTGACCTGGAGCCTTAACGAGGAAGTTTGGCGTTCTGACGAGACACCATCAGATCCAATTCTGGTGTGCCCCATAGCCGAACCAGCTGAGCAAACACCTCCGGATGGAGTTCCCACTCCCCCGGATGAAAAGTCTGACGACTTAGAAAATCTGTCTCCCAGTTCTCTACACCTGGGATATAGATCGCTGACAGATGGCAAGAGTGAGCCTCTGCCCATTGGATTATCCTTGAGACCTCTATCATCTCTAAGGAACTCTTTGTTCCGCCCTGATGATTGATATAAGCCACAGTCGTGATGTTGTCCGACTGAAACCTGATGAATCTGGCCGAAACCAGCTGAGGCCATGCCTGGAGAGCATTGAATATCGCTCTTAATTCCAGAATATTTATCGGTAAGAGAGCCTCCTCCCGAGTCCACAAACCCTGAGCTTTCAGGGAATTCCAGACTGCACCCCAGCCCAGAAGGCTGGGTCTGTCGTCACTATAACCCATTCTGGCCTGCGTAAACACATTCCCTGGGATAGATGATCCTGTGACAACCACCAAAGAAGAGAGTCTCTGGTCTCTTGATCTAGATTTATCTGAGGAGATAAATCTGCATAATCCCCATTCCACTGTTTGAGCATGCATAGTTGCAGTGGTCTGAGATGCAAGCGAGCAAACGGAACTATGTCCATTGTCGCTACCATTAGACCGATTACCTCCATACACTGAGCCACTGACGGCCGCGGAATGGAGTGAAGAGCTCGGCAGGTGGACAAAATCTTTGACTTCCATCAGAAATATTTTCATGTCCACTGAGTCTATCAGAGTCCCTAGAAATGAAACTCTTGTGAGGGGGGAAAGAGAACTCTTTTTTACGTTCACCTTCCGTCCGTGAGATCTTAGAAAGGCCAACACTAAGTCCGTGTGAGACTTGGATAGTTGGAAGGTCGACGCTTGAATTAGAATGTCATCTAGATAAGGCGCCACTGCTATGCCCTCTGGCCTTAGAACCGCCAGAAGGGACCCTAGCACCTTCGTGAAGATTTGTGGCGCCGTGGCCAACCCGAAAGGAAGAGCCACAGACTGATAAGGCTTGTCCAGAAAGGCGAACCTGAGGAACTGGTGATGATCTTTGTGGATAGGAATGTATAGATACGCATCCTTTAAGTCCACGGTGGTCATATATTGACCCTCCTGGATCAATGGTAAGATAGTCCGAATGGTCTCCATCTTGAAGGATGGAACTCTAAGGAATTGGTTTAGGATCTTGAGATCTAGAATTGGTCTGAAGGTTCCCTCTTTTTTGGGAACCACAAACAGATTGGAGTAGAAACCTTGCCCCTGTTCTGCTTTCGGAACTGGGCAGATCACTCCCATGGTAAAAAGGTCTTCTACACAGCGTAAGAACGCCTCTCTTTTTGTCTGGTTTACAGACAATTGAGAAAGATGGAATCTCCCCCTTGGAGGAGAATCTTTGAAATCTAGAAGATACCCGTGGGTTACAATTTCTACGGCCCAGAAATCCTGAACGCCTCTCTTGCCCAGGCCTGAGCAAAGAGAGAGAGTCTGCCCCCTACTAGATCCGTTTCCCGGATCGGGGGCTACCCCTTCATGCTGTGTTAGTGGCAGCAGCAGGCTTTTTGGCCTGTTTACCCTTGTTCCAAGACTGGTTAGGTCTCCAGGTTGGTTTGGATTGAGCAAAATTCCCCTCTTGCTTTGCAGCAGGGGAAGCGGAAGCGGGACCACCCTGGAAGTTTCGAAAGGAACGAAAATTATTTTGTTTGGTCCTTGTCTTATTCGACTTATCTTGAGGGAGGGCATGACCCTTCCCCCCCGTGATGTCCGAAATGATCTCTTTCAGTGCAGGCCCGAATAGGGTCTTACCTTTGAAAGGGATGGTTAAAAGCTTAGATTTAGATGACACATCAGCTGTCCAGGACTTAAGCCATAACGCTCTATGCGCTAAAATGGCAAAACCTGAATTCTTAGCCGCTAATTTAGCAAGATGAAAAGTGGCGTCTGTAATAAAAGAATTAGCCAACTTAAGAGCCTTAATTCTGTCCAAAATATCATCTAGTGGGGTCTGAAGAGCCTCAAACCAAAAGGCAGCCGCAGTGGTTACAGGAACAATGCACGCTATAGGTTGAAGAAGAAAACCTTGATAAACAAAAATTTTCTTTAGGAGACCCTCTAATTTTTTATCCATAGGATCAATGAAAGCACAACTGTCTTCAATAGGTATAGTTGTACGCTTAGCCAGGGTAGAAATAGCTCCCTCCACCTTAGGGACCGTCTGCCATGAGTCCTTTATGGTGTCAGAAATGTGAAACATTTTTTTAAAAACAGGAGGGGGAGAGAACGGAATACCTGGCCTATCCCACTCCTTAGTAACAATGTCCGAAATCCTCTTAGGGGCCGGAAAAACATCAGCGTAAACAGGAACCTCTAAATATTTGTCCACTTTACACAATTTCTCTGGAACTACAATAGGGTCACAATTATCCAGAGTCGCTAAAACCTCCCTGAGCAAAAAGCGGAGGTGTTCTAGCTTAAATTTAAATGCCGTCATATCTGAATCTGTCTGAGGGAACATCTTTCCTGAATCAGAAATCTCTCCCTCAGACAGCAAATCCCTCATCCCTACTTCAGAACATTGTGAGGGAATATCGGATACGGCCACTAAAGCGTCAGAAGGCTCAGCATTTGTTCTTAACCCAGAGCTACTGCGCTTCCCTTGCAACCCAGGCAGTTTAGATAAAACCTCTGTGAGGGTAGTATTCATAACTGAAGCCATATCTTGCAAGGTGAAAGAATTAGACACACTAGAAGTACTTGGCGTTGCTTGTGCGGGCATTACCGGTTGTGATACTTGGGGAGAACTAGATGGCAAAACCTGATTTCCTTCTGTCTGAGAATCATCTAATGCCAAACTTTTATAAGTCAAAATATGCTGTTTGCAATTTATAGACATATCAGTACAAGTGGGACACATTCTAAGAGGGGGTTCCAAAATGGCTTCTAAACAAATTGAGCAATGAGTTTCCTCAGTGTCAGACATGTTTAACAGACTAGTAATAAAGCAAGCAAGCTTGGAAAACACTTTATTTAATGAAAAAAACACAATTTGCAAAAAACGGTACTGTGCCTTTAAGAGAAAAAAAGGCATACACAAACTGCAAAAAAGGTTAAAATTGCTTCAATTTTTCCAAAATTTTAATAGTGTACCCACTAAGCTTTAGAAGGATTGCACCACAAGTTAATAAGCAATAAACCCCAAATGAAAAAAACGGATTGAAATTTGTCTAAAACCAGTTAAAAACCCTATAAGCACTTTGCCACAGCTCTGCTGTGGCCCTACCTGCCCTTAGGAACGATAATATGGGGTTAAAGCTTCGAATAGGCCCTCAGAAGATTAACAGGACCTCAGGAGCAGTTGCTTGCTGCTTGTCTGTATAACTAAATGTGCAACTGAGGCGCAAAAATAGGCCCCGCCCACCTCACTCGATGTTGCTGGGGCCTACACAAATCTAACAAACCTAGTTTGAAAACCATGTGGGTTATAATAACCCCAAATAGCCAAATGACCCCTCAAGCAAACGTCCCATAAACATAAAAAACGTTACTCCCAGAACACACAAACGTTTGTCCCAATTTTTCATAAACAAACTGAGTGCCCAAAAAAACTTAGCCCTTTATGCAAGCTAGTAAAGCCTCTTTTACACTAGGATTACTGCTTACCCTTCCCCTAATGGGGATACTGTCAGCCTTTCTGAGTTAACACAGTCTCTGCAGAAAAATGACAGAACATACCTCATTGCTGTATAGCAAGAACCGTTCCTCACACTGAAGTTTTCCTGTACTCCTCAGCTTCTGTGGGAACAGCAGTGGACCTTAGTTACAAATGCTAAGATCATCATCCTCCAGGCAGAAATCTTCATCTATGTCCTGCCTGAGAGTAAATAGTACAACATAGTTACCATTTAAAAATAACAAACTCTTGATAGAAGATAAAATAAAAACTAACAGTTTAACACCTCTTCTCTTTACCCTTCCTGCTTAGAGCCAGCAAAGAGAATGACTGGGGGGTGGAGTTAAGGAGGAGCTATATAGACAGCTCTGCTGTGGTGCTCTCTTTGCTACTTCCTGTCAGGAAGGACAATATCCCACAAGTAAGGATGAATCCGTGGACTCGGTACATCATGCAAAAGAAAAGAACATTTATGCTAACCTGATAAATGTATTTCTTTTTTGACACGATGAGTCCACGGATCATCTTAATTACTAATGGGATATTCACCTCCTGGTCAGCAGGAGGAGGCAAAGAGCACCACAGCAGAGCTGTTAAATAGCTCCTCCCTTCCCTCCCACTCCAGTCACTCGACCGAAGTTAGGAAGAGAAAGGAAAAGCCAAGGTGCAGAGGTGTCTGAAGTTTACAATAACCATAACCTGTCTAAAAGAACAGGGCGGGCTGTGGACTCATTGTGTCAAAAAAGAAAACATAATTTATGTAAGAACTTACCTAATAAATTCATTTCTTTCATATTGGCAAGAGTCCATGAGCTAGTGACATATGGGATATACAATCCTACCAGGAGGGGCAAAGTTTCCCAAACCTCAAAATGCCTATAAATACACCCGTCACCACACCCACAATTCAGTTTAACGAATAGCCAAGCAGTGGCATGATAAAGAAAGGAGTAGAAAGCATCAACAAAGGAAATTTGGAAATAATTGTGTTTTATACAAAAAATCATAACCACAAAAAAAGGGTGGGCCTCATGGACTCTTGCCAATATGAAAGAAATGAATTTATCAGGTAAGTTCTTACATAAATTATGTTTTCTTTCATGTAATTGGCAAGAGTCCATGAGCTAGTGACATATGGGATATCCATACCCAAGATGTGGAGACTTCCACTCAAGAGTCACTAGAGAGGGAGGGAATAAAAATAAAAACAGCCATATTCCGCTGAAAATATTAGTCCACAAGCCCAAAAAAATAAGTTTATTTCATATTTCAAAGAAAAAAAACTTAAATCAAAAGCAGAAGAATCAAACTGAAACAGCTGCCTGAAGTACTTTTCTACCAAAAACTGCTTCTGAAGAAGAAAAAACATCAAAATGGTAGAATTTAGTAAATGTATGCAAAGAGGACCAAGTTGCTGCTTTGCAAATCTGATCAACTGAAGCTTCATTCTTAAAAGCCCACAAAGTGGAGACTGATCTAGTAGAATGAGCTGTAATTCTCTGAGGCGGGGTTTGACCCGACTACAAATAAGCTTGATGAATCAAAAGTTTCAACCAAGAAGCCAAGGAAATAGCAGAAGCTTTCTGACCTTTCCTAGGACTAGAAAATAAAACAAATAGACTTAAAGTCTTCCTGAAATTTTTAGTAGCTTCCACATAATATTTCAAAGCTCTTACCACATCCAAAGAATGTAAGGATCTCTCCAAAGGATTCTTAGGACATAAAGAAGGGACAACAATTTCTCTACTAATGTTGATAGAATTCACAACCTTAGGTAAAAATTGAAAAGAAGTCCGCAAAACTGCCTTTTCCTGATGAAAAATCAGAAAAGGAGACTCACAAAAAAGAGCAGATAGCTCAGAAACTCTTCTAGCAGAAGAGATAGCCAAAAGGAACAACACTTTCCAGGAAAGTAGTTTAATGTCCAAAGAATGCATAGGCTCAAATGGAGGTGCCTGTAACGCCTTCAGAACCAAATTAAGACTCCAAGGAGGAGAAATTGATTTAATGACAGGCTTAATACGAACTAAAGCCTTTACAAAACAGTGAATATCAGGAAGTATAGCAATCTTTCTGTGAAATAAGACAGAAAGAGCGGAGATTTGTCCTTTCAAGGAACTTGCAGACAAACCTTTATCCAAACCATCCTGAAGGAACTGTAAAATTCTAGGAATTCTAAAAGAATGCCAGGAGAATTTATGAGAAGAACACCATGAAATGTAAGTCTTCCAAACTCTATAATAAATCTTTCTAGAGACAGATTTACGAGCTTGTAACATAGTATTAATCACTGAGTCAGAGAAACCTCTATGACTTAGAACTAAACGTTCAATTTCCATACCTTCAAATTTAATGATTTGAGATCCTGATGGAAAAACGGACCTTGAGATAGTAGGTCCGGCCGTAACGGAAGTGGCCAAGGCGGGCAACTGGACATCCGAACCAGATTCGCATACCAAAACCTGTGTGGCCATGCTGGAGCCACTAGCAACACAGAACACTGTTCCATGATGATTTTGGAGATCACTCTTGGAAGGAGAACTAGAGGCGGGAAGATGTAAGCAGGATGATAACACCAAGGAAGTGTCAGCACATCCACTGCTTCCGCCTGAACATCCCTGGACCTGGACAGGTATCTGGGAAGTTTCTTGTTTAGATGAGAGGCCATGAGATCTATCTCTGGAAGACCCCACATCTGAACAATCAGAGAAAACACATCTGGATGGAGAGCCCACTCCCCTGGATGTAAAGTCTGTCGGCTGAGATAATCCGCCTCCCAAGGAGCTGGATTCCGCCCAAGCAAGTATCCGAGATACTTCTTTCATGGCTTGGGGACTGAGTCCCACCCTGATGATTGACATAAGCCACGGTTGTGATATTGTCTGTCTGAAAACAAATGAACGGTTCTCTCTTTAGCAGAGGCCAAGACTGAAGAGCCCTGAGAATTGCACGGAGTTCTAAAATATTTATTGGTAATCTCGCCTCTTGAGATTTCCAAACCCCTTGTGCTGTCAGAGCTCCCCAAACAGCTCCCCAACCTGAAAGACTCGCATCTGTTGAGATCACAGTCCAGGTTGGCCGAACAAAAGAGGTCCCTTGAACCAAACGATGGTGATCTATCCACCATGTCAGAGAGTGTCGTACATTGGGATTCAAGGATACTAATTGTGATATCTTTGAATAATCCCTGCACCATTGATTCAGCATACAAAGCTGTAGAGGTCTCATGTGAAAACGCAAAGGGGATCGCGTCCGATGCTGCAGTCATGAGACCTAAAACTTCCATGCACATGGCCACTGAAGGGAATGACTGAGACTGAAGGTGCCGGCATGCTGCGACCAATTTTAAACGTCTCTTGTCTGTTAGAGACAGAGTCATGGACACTGAATCTATCTGGAAACATAAAAAGGTGACCCTTGTCTGAGGAATCAAGAAACTTTTTGGTAAATTGATCCTCCAACCATGTTTCCGAAGAAACAACACTAGTTGATTTGTGTGAGATTCTGCAGTATGTAAAGACTGAGCTAGTACCAAGATATCGTCCAAATAAGCAAACACCGCAATACCCTGTTCTCTGATTACAGAGAGTAGGACACCTAGAACCTTTGAAAAGATTCTTGGAGCGGTTGCTAGGCCAAATGTAAGAGCAACAAATTGGTAATGCTTGTCTAGAAAAGAGAATCTCAGAAACTGATAATGTTCTGGATGAATCGGAATATGAAGGTATGCATCCTGCAAGTCTATTGTGGACATATAATGTCCTCGCTGAACAAAAGGCAGAATAGTCCTTATAGTCACCATCTTGAAAGTTGGTACTCTTACATAACGATTCAAAATTTTCAGATCCAGAACTGGTCTGAATAAATTTTCCTTCTTTGGGACAATTAATAGATTTGAATAAAACCCCAAACCTTGTTCCAGAAGAGGAACTGGCATGATTACCCCTGAAGACTCCAGGTCTGAAACACACTTCAGGAAAACCTGAGCTTTTACTGGATTTACTGGGATACGTGAGAGAAAAAATCTTCTCACAGGAGGTCTTACTCTGAATCCTATTCAATACCCTTGAGAGACAATGCTCTGAATCCATTGATTTTGAACAGATTTTATCCAAATATCCTTCAAAAACCTTAATCTGCCCCCTACCAGCTGAGCTGGAATGAGGGCCGCACCTTCATGCGGACCTAGGGGCTGACTTTGGTTTCCTAAAAGGCTTGGATTTATTCCAATTTGAGGAAAGCTTCCAATTGGAGGCAGATTCCATGGGGGGAGGATAGAGTTTTTGTTCCTTATTCTGACGAAAGGAATGAAAACGGTTAGAAGCCTTAGATTTACCCTTAGGTTTTTTTATCCTGAAGCAGAAAAAAACTCCCTTTCCCCCAGTAACAGTTGAAATAATAGAATCCAACTGAGAACCAAATAAATTATTACCTTGGAAAGAAAGAGATAGTAATCTAGATTTAGATGTCATATCAGCATTCCAAGATTTAAGCCACAAAGCTCTTCTAGCTAATATAGCTAAAGACATGGATCTAACATCACAAATAAAATGATTAGCATGTTGCAGAAAGCGAATAATGCTAGATCCTTAAAGGAAGTACTATCTTCCATAGGAATAGTGGTACGTTTAGCAAGAGTAGAAATAGCCCCATCAACTTTGGGGATCTTTTCCCAAAACTCTATAGATTTTGCTGGCAAAGGATACAATTTTTTAAACCTTGAAGAAGGAATAAAAGAAGTACCTGGCTTATTCCATTCCTTAGAAATCATATCAGAAATAGCCTCAGGAATAGGGAAAAAAAAACCTGGAGAAACCACAGGAGGTTTAAAAACAGCATTTAAACGTTTATTAGACTGAACGTCAAGAGGACTGGTGTAAGGATTCCAGGCCACCTTTTCACTCTCTCCTTGTTACTGAACATCCTACCTGTTCTTAAGTCGTCACCTGACTGCAAACAGGTGCTTAGTAATTAAACTAGAATGCAGCTAGCAGCAACACTGCAAACTCGCTCTTGAGATTACCTTTAAGCCTATGTTTGGATTACAAATAAGACCTTCATCCTAACTGTGTTTCTCATCATACTGAACAGTGGATTACAATAACTGAGTACTTTCTTTCCCTAAAGGAATTAAACCTTGTTTTCATCAAGTAACTTTCTCTTTCAATACGAGCTATTCACAGCTCTCCCTAAAACCAGCATTCAGATCTTGATCACAGCCGCCACCACATCAGGAAACTGAACTCTCTCTTTTCAGTTCAAGATCAATTACACAGAGTTGCTGATACTCGCTAAATATCCATTGTAGCCGTTAACCGGCACCGGAGCCTCAGCTAACAAGCCGCTGTCAATCATCCTCTGTTCCGCCTCCTCCATCGCATCAACGGATTTCCACAGCGCAAGCCGCTGTCAATCAGTACCTGCGTTCCTCCCTCTGCTGCACGTAACTCCGCTCTATAGCGGTCACGGATTCCAGCCACTCTGTTGGAGAGACAGGTTCCCTGCATACCAGCGGTATTGATTGAGTCTCCTCTCCGCCATCACTGTGTGACAGCTGATTCCTCTGTGTGTTAACAGAATAACTCTCAGGCAGCATTTACATATCGATCCTGAGTATTGCACTCCGGGTTCCTATACTGAGAATTATTGCATCTTATTTGATTTGAACTGTCTTCCTTATATGACTCCACTTGTGTCAAGTTAAATACAGCTGACCTCTTTTCATTATTTGATTACATACTTAGAAGGAGACCTATATCCTACCTTCTATTCTTAAACAAGATTAACCCTATTTCACCTATCATAAACAGTCTATGCTGTTAATAGCCTGTATACACTGGTGATACATTTATATTCTACTTTAAGTCTGCAAGTGCGATCTTATTCCCTAACCTGTAAGGTTTCAGTCTGCTTGACGTTACAACTGGTTACCTCAATATCCAAAGTAATTAACACTTCTTTTAATAAAGAACGCATATACTCAATTTTAAATAAATAAGTAGATTTGTCAGTGTCAATGTCTGAGGAGGATCTTCTGAATCAGATAGATCCTCATCAGAAGAGGATAAATTATCATATTGTTGGTCATTTGAAATTTCATCAACTAAATGAGAAGTTTTAAAAGACCTATTACATTTATTTGAAGGTGGAAATGCAGACAAAGCCTTCAGAACAGAATCAGAAACAAATTCTTTAAAATTTACAGGTATATTATGCACATTAGAAGTTGAAGGAACTGCAACTGGCAATGTACTATTACTGATGGACACATTATCTGCATGTAAAAGTTTATCAAAACAACTATTACAAATGACATTCGGCAATATAATTTCTACAATTTTACAACAAATGCACTTAGCTTTGGTAGAACCGATGTCAAGCAGCAATGTTCCAGCAGAAGCTTCTGAGGCAGGATCAAAGTAAGACATCTTGCAAAATGTAAGAGAAAAAACAACATATAAAGCAAAATTATCAAGCAAAAAAATTTGCATTCTTATAAAGCAAAATTATCTATTTCCTTATATGACAGTTTCAGGAATGGGAAAAAATGCAAATAGCATAGCCCTCTGATAGAGAAAAAAATCAAGAGGCAAACATCAATGGGGTATTGAAATAATGAAAAAGTTTGGCGCCAAGTATGACGCACAACGTAACTAAACTTTTTTGGCGCCAAAAAATAACCGGAAATGACACACTCGCGTCACTAATGACGCAACCGTGTGAAAGGTCTCGGCGTCAAGTATGACACCGGAAATGACGAACTTGCGTCATAGACGTACTTTTTCGTGCCAAAACAATTTTCGCGCCAAAAATGATGCTATAAAGTTTAGCATTTGTCGCACCCGCGGGCCTAATACCGCTCGCAATTTGTAAGAAGTAGTCAATTGAAAAAAAGACTAAACCCCAGGTAAGAAATAAATTTCATTTTTAAAAGATGTTTATATTCCCCAAATATGAAACTGACAGTCTGCAGAAGGAAATACATGAACCTGACTCATGGCAAATATAAGTACAATACATATATTTAGAACTTTATATTAATACATAAAGCGCCAAACCATAGCTGAGAGTGTCTTAAATAATGATACATACTTACCAAAAAGACACCCATCCACATATAGCAGATAGCCAAACCAGTACTAAAACAGTTAATAGTAGAGGTAATGGTAAATTGAGAGTATATCGTCGATCTGAAAAGGGAGGTAGGAGATGAATCTCTACGACCGATAACAGAGAACTTATGAAAAAGACCCCCATTAGGGAAATCATCGTATTCAAAAAGTGATACTCCCTACACGTCCCTCTGACATTCGCTGTACTCTGAGAGGAATCGGGCTTCAACAATGCTGAGAAGCGCATATCAACGTAGAAATCTTAGCACAAACTTACTTCACCACCTCCATAGAAGGCAAAGTTTGTAAAACTGAATTGTGGGTGTGGTGAGGGGTGTATTTTGAGGTTTGGGAAACTTTGCCCCTCCTGGTAGGATTGTATATCTCATATGTCACTAGCTCATGGACTCTTGCCAATTACATGAAAGAAATACATTTATCAGGTAAGCATATATTTTTTTTTCTGCAGTTGCACATGCTGAGACAATGAGTCCACGGATCATCTTAATTACTAATGGGATTCAATACCCAAGCTAGAGTACACAGATGATGCGGGAGGGACAAGATAGGGAACCTAAACGGAAGGCACCACTGCTTGAAGAACCTTTCTCCCAAAAACAGCCTCAGCCGAGGCAAAAGTGTCAAATTTGTAAAACTTTGAAAAAGTGTGAAGAGACGACCAAGTTGCAGCCTTGCAAATCTGTTCCACAGAAGCTTCATTTTTGAATGTCCATGAGGAAGCAACAGCCCTCGTGGAATGAGCTGTAACTCTCTCAGGAGGCTGTAGTCCAGCAGTCTCATATGCAAAACGTATGATGCTCTTCAGCCAAAGAGAAAGAGAAGTAGACGTAGCTTTCTGTCCCCTGCGTTTTCCTGAAAAAACCACAAACAAAGAAGAAGACTGACGAGAAGTCCTTAGTCGCCTGCAGGTAAAACTTTAAAGCACGGACCATGTCCAAATTGTGCAAAAGTCTTTCCTTTTTAGAAGAAGGATTAGGACACAAGGAAGGCACAACAATCTCCTGATTAATATTCCGATCAGAAACCACCTTAGGAAGAAATCCTAATTTAGTACGCAAAACTACCTTATCTGCATGGAAGATAAGGAGACTCATACTGTAATGCAGAGAGTTCTGACAATCACGAGCAGAAGAAATAGCCACAAGAAATAAAACCTTCCAAGAACAACTTAATAGCTAAGGAATGCATAAGCTCAAACGCAGCCCCCCTTGAAGAACATTCAGAACTAAATTAAGACTCCATGGGAGGAGTAACTGGTTTGAACACAGGCCTGATCCTGACCAAGGCCTGACATAAAGATTGAACATCTGGGACATCCGCCAGACGTTTGTGTAACAAAATAGACAAAGCCGAAATTTGACCCTTTAGGGAACTTATCGATAAACCTTTCTCCAAACCCTCTTGGAGAAAAGACAAAATCCTAGGAATCCTAACTCTACTCCATGAGTAGGCCTTGGATTCACACCAATAAAGATATTTACACCAAATCTTATGGTAAATCCTTCTAGTTACAGGTTTACAAGCCTGAATCATGGTCTCTATGACTGAATCAGAAACCCCCGCTTGGATAAAATGAAGCGTTCAATCTCCAAGCAGTCAGCTTCAGAGAAACTAGATTAGGGTGAAGGAAGGGCCCCTGAATCAGAAGGTCCTTCCTCAACGGAAGTCTCCAAGGTGGTAGAGATGTCATCTCCACCAGATCTGCATACCAAATCCTGAGAGGCCAGGCCAGTGCTATGAGGATCACAGAGGCCCTTTCCTGCTTGATTCGATTACTCGAGACAGAAGAGCAAACGGAGGAAACAGATATGCTGGATTGAAGGTCCAAGGGGCCGCCAGAGCATCTATCAGTTCCGCCTGGGGATTCCTGGATCTCGACCCGTATCTCGGGAGCTTGGCATTCTGCCGAGATGCCATGAGATCTAACTCCAGCCGAATCCATTTGAGAATCAGGCTGGAAAACACTTCCGGATGGAGTTCCCACTCCCCCGGATGAAAGGTCTGTCTGCTCAGAAAATCCGCCTCCCAGTTGTCCACCCCTGGGATGTGGATCACCGACAGACAGCAAGAATGGGCCTCCGCCCACTGAATTATTTTGAATACCTCTGTCATCGCCAAGGAACTTCTTGTTCCTCCCTGATGATTGATGTATGCCACTGACATTATGTTGTCCGAGTGGAACCTGATAAACCGAACCGAGGGTAACTGGGGCCAGGCCAGAAGAGCATTGTAGATTGATCTCAGTTCCAGAATGTTTATGGGTAAAACTGACTCTGCCTGAGTTCATATTCCCTGAACCCTTAGAGAACCCAAGACTGCTCCCCACCATAGAAGGCTGGCATCTGTTGTCACAATCACCCAAGATGGTCTGCAAAAGCATGTTCCCTGGGAGAGATGATTCAGAGACAACCACCATTGTAGAGAGTCCCTTGTCTCCTGCTCCAGAAGAAGACGAGGGGACAAGTCTGAATAGTCTCTGTTCCATTGTCTCAGCATGTTCAACTGCAGAGCTCTGAGATGGAAGCGAGCAAACTGGATGATGTCCATTGTTGCCACCATCAGCCCGATTAAATCCATGCACTTAGCCACCAATGCCGAGGGATGGAATGAAAGGCTAGACAAGTATCGATAATCTTTAATTTCCTGACTTCTGTCAGAAATATCTTCATAGACAGAGAGTCTATTATGGTTCCTAGAAAAGTTACCCTTGTGTTTGGAATTGAGGAACTCTTTTCTAAATTTACCTTCCAGCCGTGGGATCTTAGGAAGGACAACACCAAGTCCGTATGAGATCTTGCTAGCTGAAAGGATGGCGCCTGAACAAGAATGTCATCCAGATAAGGCGCTACTGCAATGCCTTTTCATCGAAGTACCGCCAACAGAGATGCCAGAACCTTTGTGAAGATTCTGGGGGCTGTGGCAAGACCAAAAGGAAGAGCCACAAACTGGTAGTGTTTGTCCAGAAAGGCAAACCTTAAGAACTTGTGATGATCCCTGTGAATGGAAACATGTAGATACGCGTCCTTTAAATCCACTGTTGTCATAAATTGACCCTCCGGAATGAATGGGAGGATGGAACGAATTGTTTCCATCTTGAAGGACGGAACCCTGAGAAACTTGATTAGACTCTTGAGGTCTAGAATTGGTCTGAAAGTTCCCTCTTTTTTGGGAACCACTAACAGATTGGAATAAAACCCCAGTCCCTGTTCCTGAATTGGAACGAGAACAATCACTCCCAGAGCGGAGAGGTCTCCTACACAGTGTAAGAACGCCTCTCTCTTTATCTGGTCTGCAGATAATCTTGAAAGTAGAAATCTGCCTCTGGGAGGAAAAACCTTTTACTCCAGTTTGTATCCCTGAGAGACTATTTCTATTGCACAGGGATCCAGGACATCCCGAACCCAGGCTTGAACGAAGAAGGAAAGTCTGTCCCCTACCAGATCCGATCCCGGATCGGGGGCATGCCCTTCATGCTGTCTTGGAATCACTAACCGGCTTCTTTGACTGCTTTCCTTTGTTCCAAGACTGGCTGGGTCTCCATGTAGGTTTAGACTGTTCCTGCTTAGAGGAGGAGGAGGAGGAGGAAGAGTTTCCTTTGAAATTTTGAAAGGAACGAAAATTGCTTTGTCATCCTTTTTGTTTATTTCTCTTGCCTTGCGGGAGAAGATGATCCTTACCTCCCGTGATATCTGAAAAAAACTCCTTCAGATCAGGTCCAAACAAAGTCTTCCCCTTGTAAGGAATAGCTAGAAGTTTAGACTTGGAAGACACATCCACAGACCAAGGCTTTAACCATAAGACTCTGCGGGCTAAAATAGAGAAACTCTATATCTTAGCTCCCAATTTGATAACTTGAAGGGACGCGTCCGAAATAAAGGCATTAGCTAGCTTAAGAGCTTTTATCCTATCTTGGATCTCATCCAAAGAAGTCTCAGTCCTGAGGGCCTCAGACAGAGCATCAAACCAATATGCCGCCGCAGCACTAGTGACAGTGGCAATGCACACAGCCGGTTGCCACTGCAGACCCTGGTGTACATAAATCTTCTTGAGTAACCCCTCTAACTTATTATCCATTGGATCCTTGAAAGCACAACTATCCTCTATGGGAATAGTAGTTCTTTTAGCTAAGGTAGAAATGGCTCCTTCTACCTTAGGAACAGTTTGCCAAGCCTCCTTAATATAATCGGATATAGGAAACATTTCCTTAAAAATAGGAGAGGGAGAAAAAGGGATGCCCGGTCTCTCCCACACCTTAGCAATGATTTCAGTAGCTCTTTTAGGGACTGGAAATACATCTGTATAGGAAGGAATCTCAAAATATCTGTCCAGTTTACTAGACTTCTGAGGGACAACCACCACTGGGGAGTCACTATCGTCTAAGGTAATCAAAACCTCCCTGAGTAACAGACGAAAGTGATCAAGTTTAAATCTGAAAGATACCACCTCCGAGTCTGTCAGAGGTAATAAACCCTCTGAATCTGAAATTTCTCCTTCAGAAGCTACTGCAGTACCCTCCTTTTCAGGTTGTTGGGAGGATACTTCTGAAATTGCGACAATTGTGTCCGATACCTCGCTTACTGAATGTCTGGCTCTTCTCTTACGTTTGCCCTGCAACATTGGAAAGGCAGACAGGGCATCAGAAATAGTTGACGACATAGGGGAAGCTATGTCTTGTAACGAAATCCCCGAAGGGACTATAGCGGAAGCGCAGGGCACTGCTTGTGAGGGCGGTAAAATTTGGGACGTTTGGGGAGAAAGCTGCAGCATAAATTGACATTCAACATTAGACTCTTGGACAACATCTGCCTTAGAGGAGACTGGCTCTGAAAAAAATCTTATCCCTATAACTTAAAGTCCTTTGAATACATGAAGGACAGAAAGGAATTGGTGGTTCCACAGCATCAAAACATAAAGCACAGGTGACATCTTGCAAGTCCCCTTGGCCCATGCTTGCACACAATTTACCAAATAAAAATTTATTTGGAAAAAAATTATAAAAAAAAAACGTTACTGTCTCTTTAAATTTAAAACAGTTCTTTTATTTTTTGCTGTAAAATGTCAGTTTTCTTAATGTTTCCCTTTGTACAGACAAACGATTAACTTGCCAAATAACAAAATAACCTCTGCACCTCAGCACTCTGCTGAAGTGCTCCTACCTGACCGAAAATCGTTAAGGTCCAAAACGGTCTTTTTTGCACTCTGCCGTTACGACTCTACTTGAAATAGTTTAACAATTGAGGCATCTGTTGATTTCCAGAAAAAACACAGTGTCTGCACTAGCAACGCATGATTTTTCCTCATGCCACTCCAGAACAGACCGGTCAATTCTCTGTGCGCACTCTCTCTGAGCTGAAGCGCTACAGAATGGCGCCAAAAAAACGGAAGGACCGCCCATCGTGGGCGTGACCTAGCCGACCAAACATTAAGTGCTGTGAAACCACCGGAGCCATTAATGAATACTCCTATTCTGTTTAAAAAATATCAGTTAAACATACAGCTTCCTCCAGCACCAGTTCCCTGGTCCATTACACTGCTCAATAATCTTTCCCATAGGAAACAAAGTATTATGTCCCCACATAAAAAACTATTTTCTCAAAAAGCCCCTTATGATCTAGTATGTGCTTATTGAAAATAATTCTGAGTCCTTATTCCCAGAAACTTAAGGTAGCACTTACCTTGACTTCTGCTTGTCAGCAAGGCAGCTCTTAGGCTTGAGAGGTCCTGTCCCTCACATCGCCCTGAGGAAATCAAAATGCTGAGTCAAAGAATATCTCAGACTGAAGGATAAGGGCAGCAAGTAAATTATGGGAGGCGCAGTGAGAATTATGTCCCACAAGTTCCCATTGCTCTAAAGCCACCAAAGCTCTCATGTAGAGACTGATATGGACTACGGCTACACCCTAGGACAAAGCAGCACATTATGGCACTACTTTAAAAATAATAAACTCTTGATAGAAGAATCTAATCTAACACCTCACTTTACCTCTTCCTATCACTTACATAGGCAAAGAGAATGACTGGGGTGGGAGGAAGGGAGGAGCTATTTAACAGCTCTGCTGTGGTGCTCTTTGCCTCCTCTTGCTGACCAAGTGTCAGGGTTTTTTCCCTGTTTTGTTTGCCATGTTCTGCTGGCAGCCATTTTACTCACCTCTCTTACAGACTATGGTGCATTGTGGGGGATGCTGCTCATTTCCTGCACTTCCTTTTATGGCCAGACTGGTGTGCATCATCTGTGTGAGACAGAATGTAGTCTCAGAATTGTGATGTCATCACTTATTATTTAAAGGGCCTCTGTTCAGTATGCTTTGCCTTTGCGTTGTCTCAGACCTGTTTGTAAGAGTTCCTGTGTATTACCTGGCTGTCTGACGTCCTTCCTGGTTCCTGATCCCTGGCTTGTTCCTGACTCTGCTGTTTTCCTTGTTCCTGATTCCGGCTCGTCTATTCACTTTGGCTCTTGACTCTGCTCGTCTGACTACCAGCTCTGGTTTTGACTCCTGGTTTGTTATTTGACTTGTGGACTTTTTATATTTTTTTGTTATTAATAAAGGTGTGATTATTTTTGCACTTCTCGTCTCAGTCTGATTCCTGGCACCCTGACACCAGGAGGTGAATATCCCATTAGTAATTAAGATGATCCATGGACTCATTGTGTCTTAAAAAAGAAAAATAGATAAATGAGAATGCCCAAGGTCTCCTGGGCATACAGATAGCAAACATGTTAACTGCATGGCTACTGCCACATGATCTGGGCAAGCAAAAACAGAATTTATGCTTACCTGATAAATTACTTTCTCCAACGGTGTGTCCGGTCCACGGCGTCATCCTTACTTGTGGGAATATTCTCTTCCCCAACAGGAAATGGCAAAGAGAGCACAGCAAAAGCTGCCCATATAGCCCCCCCTCTGGCTCCGCCCCCCAGTCATTTGACCAACGGTTAGGAGAAAAAGGAGAAACTATAGGGTGCCGTGGTGACTGTAGTGTATAGAGAAAGAAATTTTTCAAACCTGATTAAAAACCAGGGCGGGCCGTGGACCGGACACACCGTTGGAGAAAGAAATTTATCAGGTAAGCATAAATTCTGTTTTCTCCAACATTGGTGTGTCCGGTCCACGGCGTCATCCTTACTTGTGGGAACCAATACCAAAGCTTTAGGACACGGATGAAGGGAGGGAGCAAATCAGGTTACCTAAACGGAAGGCACCACGGCTTGCAAAACCTTTCTCTCAAAAATAGCCTCCGAAGAAGCATAAGTATCGAATTTGTAAAATTTGGCAAAAGTGTGCAGAGAAGACCAAGTCGCTGCCTTACATATCTGATCAACAGAAGCCTCGTTCTTGAAGGCCCATGTGGAAGCCACAGCCCTAGTAGAGTGAGCTGTGATTCGTTCAGGAGGCTGCCGTCCGGCAGTCTCATAAGCCAATCGGATGATGCTTTTCAGCCAGAAAGAAAGAGAGGTAGCAGTAGCTTTTTGTCCTCTCCTCTTACCAGAATAAATGACAAACAAAGATGAAGTTTGTCTGAAATCCTTTGTTGCGTCTAAATAGAACTTTAAAGCATGGACCACATCTAAATTGTGTAACAAACGTTCCTTCTTTGAAACTGGATTCGGACACAGAGAAGGAACAACTATTTCCTGGTTAATATTCTTGTTGGAAACTACTTTTGGAAGAAAACCAGGCTTGGTACGCAAAACGACCTTATCTGCATGGAACACCAGATAGGGTGGATCACACTGCAAAGCAGATAATTCAGAAACTCTTCTAGCAGAAGAAATAGCAACCAAAAACAGAACTTTCCAAGATAGTAACTTAATATCTATGGAATGTAAAGGTTCAAACGGAACCCCTTGAAGAACTGAAAGAACTAAATTTAGACTCCAAGGAGGAGTCATGGGTCTGTAAACAGGCTTGATTCTGACCAAAGCCTGTACAAAAGCTTGTACATCTGGCACAGCTGCCAGGCGTTTGTGTAACAAAACAGATAAAGCAGAAATCTGTCCTTTTAGAGAACTCGCTGACAACCCTTTATCCAAACCCTCTTGGAGAAAGGAAAGAATCTTAGGAATTTTTATTTTACTCCAGGAGAATCCCTTGGATTCACACCAACAGATATATTTTTTCCATATTTTATGGTAAATCTTTCTAGTCACAGGTTTTCTGGCTTGGACCAGAGTATCTATCACTGAATTTGAAAACCCACGCTTGGATAAAATCAAGTGTTCAATTTCCAAGCAGTCAGCTGCAGAGAAACAAGGTTTGGATGTTCGAATGGGCCTTGCACTAGAAGGTCCTGTCTCAATGGTAGCTTCCATGGTGGAGCCGATGACATATTCACCAGGTCTGCATACCAAGTCCTGCGTGGCCACACAGGAGCTATCAGAATCACCGAGGCCTTCTCCTGTTTGATCCTGGCTACGAGCCTGGGAAGGAGCGGAAACGGTGGAAACACATAAGCTAGGTTGAACGACCAAGGCGCCACTAATGCATCCACTAGAGTCGCCTTGGGATCCCTGGATCTGGACCCGTAGCAAGGAACCTTGAAGTTTTGACGAGACGCCATCAGATCCATGTCTGGAATGCCCCATAATTGAGTTAACTGGGCAAAGACCTCCGGGTGGAGTTCCCACTCCCCCGGACAGAAAGTCTGACGACTCAAATAATCCGCCTCCCAGTTGTCTACTCCTGGGATGTGAATTGCAGATAGATGGCAGGAGTGATCCTCCGCCTATTTGATGATCTTGGATACCTCTCTCATCGCCAAGGAACTCTTTGTTCCTCCCTGATGGTTGATGTAAGCTACAGTCGTCATGTTTTCCGACTGGAATCTTATGAATCCGGCCTTCGCTAGTTGAGGCCAAGCCCGGAGCCCATTGAATATCGCTCTCAGTTCCAGGATGTTTATCGGGAGAAGAGACTCTTCCCGAGACCATAGACCCTGAGCTTTCAGGGAGTCCCAGACCGCGCCCCAGCCTAATAGACTGGCGTCGGTCGTGACAATGACCCACTCTGGTCTGCGGAAACTCATTCCCTGAGACAGGTGATCCTGAGTCAACCACCAACGGAGTGAGTCTCTGGTTAACTGGTCTACTTGAATCTGGGGAGACAAGTCTGCATAATCCCCATTCCACTGTCTGAGCATGCACAGTTGCAATGGTCTTAGATGAATTCGAGCAAAAGGAACCACGTCCATTGCTGCAACCATTAGACCTATTACTTCCATGCACTGAGCTATGGAAGGCTGAGGAATAGATTGAAGAACTTGACAAGCCTTTTGAAGCTTTAATTTTCTGACCTCTGTCAGAAAAATCTTCATTTCTACAGAATCTATTATTGTTCCCAGAAAGGGAACTCTTGTAGACGGGGACAGGGAACTCTTTTCCACGTTCACCTTCCACCCGTGAGACCTGAGAAAAGCTAATACAATGTCTGTATGAGCCCTTGATCTGGAAAGGGACAACGCTTGGATTAGAATGTCGTCTAGGTAAGGTGCCACTGCAATGCCCCTCGGTCTTAGAACCGCTAGAAGGGACCCTAGCACCTTTGTGAAGATTCTGGGAGCAGTGGCTAAACCGAACGGAAGAGCCACGAACTGGTAATGTTTGCCCAGGAAGGCGAACCTTAGGAACTGATGATGATCTTTGTGGATAGGAATATGTAGGTACGCATCCTTTAAATCCACGGTAGTCATATATTGACCCTCCTGGATTGTAGGTAAAATTGTTCGAATGGTTTCCATTTTGAACGATGGAACTTTGAGAAATTTGTTTAAAATTTTTAAATCCAGAATTGGTCTGAAGGTTCCCTCTTTTTTGGGAACTACAAACAGGTTTGAGTAAAACCCCTGACCTTGTTCCACTGTTGGAACTGCGTGTATCACTCCCATCTTTAATAGATCTCCTACGCAATGTAAGAATGCCTGTCTCTTTATCTGGTCTGAAGATAAGCGAGACATGTGGAACCTTCCCCTTGGAGGAAGTTCCTTGAATTCTAGAAGATAACCCTGAGAGACTATTTCTAGTGCCCAGGGATCCGGAACATCTCTTGCCCAAGCCTGAGCAAAGAGAGAAAGTCTGCCCCCTACTAGATCCAGTCCCGGATCGGGGGCTACCCCTTCATGCTGTCTTGGTAGCAGCAGCAGGCTTCTTGGCCTGTTTACCCTTGTTCCAGCCTTGCATTGGTTTCCAAGCTGGCTTAGCCTGGGAAGCGTTACCCTCTTGTCTAGAGGCTGCAGAGTTAGGAGACGGTCCGTTCCTGAAGTTACGAAAGGAACGAAAATTGGATTTATTCTTAGCCTTAAAAGGCCTATCCTGTGGGAGGGCATGGCCCTTTCCCCCAGTGATGTCTGAAATAATCTCCTTCAATTCTGGCCCAAAAAGGGTCTTACCTTTGAAAGGAATATTAAGCAATTTTGTCTTGGAAGACACATCCGCCGACCAAGACTTTAGCCAGAGCGCTCTGCGCGCCACAATTGCAAAACCTGAATTTTCCGCCGCTAACCTCGCCAATTGCAAAGCGGCATCTAAAATAAAGGAATTAGCTAACTTAAGTGCGTGAATTCTGTCCATGACTTCCTCATATGGAGTCTCCTTATTGAGCGACTTTTCTAGTTCTTCGAACCAAAAACACGCCGCCGTAGTGACAGGAATAATGCACGAAATTGGTTGGAGGAGGAAACCTTGCTGAACAAAAATCTTTTTAAGCAAACCCTCCAATTTTTTATCCATAGGATCTTTGAAAGCACAATTGTCCTCAATGGGAATAGTCATGCGTTTGGCTAGCGTAGAAACTGTCCCCTCAACCTTAGGGACTGTTTGCCATGCGTCCTTCCTTGGGTCGACAATGGGGAACATTTTCTTAAATATAGGAGGTGGGACAAAAGGTATGCCTGGTTTCTCCCACTCCTTAGTCACTATGTCCGCCACCCTTTTAGGTATCGGAAAGGCATCAGGGTGCACAGGGACCTCTAGGAATTTGTCCATTTTGCACAATTTTTCTGGAATGACCAAAGAGTCACAATCATCCAGAGTAGTTAGTACCTCCTTAAGTAGGGCGCGGAGATGCTCTAACTTAAATTTAAACGTCACAACATCAGGTTCTGCCTGTTGAGAAACTTTTCCTGAATCAGAAATTTCTCCCTCCGACAAACCCTCCATCACTGCCAATTCTGACTGGTGTGAGGGTATGACAGATAAATTATCGTCAGCGCACTCTTGCTCTTCCACTGTATTTAAAACTGAGCAATAACGCTTTCTTTGAAATGCTGGCATTTTGGATAAAATATTAGCTATAGAATTATCCATTACTGCCGTTAATTGTTGCATAGTAACAAGCATTAGCGCGCTAGATGTACTAGGTGTCGCCTGCGCGGGCATAACTGGTATTGACACAGAAGGAGAGGATGGTGAACTACCCCCACTACCTTCATTTGAGGAATCATCTTGGGCAACCTTATTAAATGTGACAGTACTGTCCTTACTTTGTCTGGACGCCATGGCACAATTCTCACATACATTTAAAGGGGGGACCACCTTGGCCTCCATACATACAGAACATGTTCTATCTGAAGGTACAGACATGTTAGACAGGCTTATACAGGCTATTAATGCAATAAAACCGTTTTTAAACAAAACCGTTACTGTCTCTTTAAATGTTAAACAGAGCACACTTTATTTCTGAATGTATGAAAAACTATGAAGGAAATATCCGATCCTTACCAAATTTGCACCCTAGTGTCTTAATGCTTTGAAAGTATTGCACACCAAGTTTGTAACCCCTTAAATGAGCAAACCGGAGCTATTTTATCAAATTAACAATTTTAAACCCACTACAGTCTCAGCCACAGCGTTTGCTGCGGCTTCACCTGTCCTTGGGGGTTATTCGCCACAGAAATAAGCCTTCCAGAAACGTTTTTAATGGCCACCGGACCCTCTCACATGAAGCTGCATGCACTGCATCCAGAAGAAACTGCGCAATTAAGGCGCGAAAATGAGGCTCTGCCTACTAGAGTGAAAGGCCCTTCCTGACTGGAAAAGGTGTCTAAACGACTGCCTGGCGCTTAAAAACGTATTTTCAAGTTTCAAAACACTTCAAACAACATATAAATATCGAATAAATCAATCGATTTAGCCCACAATAGTGTCAACCAGTATATAGCCCATTAATAAGCCTTCATTCTGTTATGAGTCTAAGAAAATGGCTTACCGATCCCAAAGAGGGAAAATGACAGTCTTCTAGCATTACTAAGTCTTGTTAGAAAATGGACTAGTCATACCTTGAGCAGAAAAGTCTGCAAACTGTTCCCCCCCAACGGAAGTTCTCTGGGCTCAACAGTCCTGCGTGGGAACAGCAATTGATTTTAGTTACTGCTGCTAAAATAATACTCCTCTTTTAAACAGAACTCTTCATCCTTTTCTGTTTTAGAGTAAATAGTACAAACCGGCACTATTTTAAAATAACAAACTCTTGATAGAAGAATGAAAAACTACAACTAACACCACATACTCTTCACCATCTCCGTGGAGATGCTACTTGTTCAGAGCGGCAAAGAGAATGACTAGGGGGCGGAGCCAGAGGGGGGGCTATATGGGCAGCTTTTGCTGTGCTCTCTTTGCCATTTCCTGTTGGGGAAGAGAATATTCCCACAAGTAAGGATGACGCCGTGGACCGGACACACCAATGTTGGAGAAACAAATAGATTCCCTAAAGGTATACAAATTAAGGATTATAACATTCAACAAGAGGTCTTCATCTATGGAAATACTTACCCATGAATCAACTTCAAAATCAATTTTTTTAAGAAAATTTCTTCTTCATTCCAGATTCTCTACAGATTTTTAAATCCACTTTGGTGGGTTACAAAGGAAAATGACTAAATATACCCGAGCCAAGAGTGCACACATTTATCAAATGTAGAATTTTTTCTTAATCCCATGGCTAGCACAGCTACAGACTTGCACCATATCATTAGCATTCAAAAGCATAGTAACTTTAAAGCAAGTGATCTCCTACAGCTACTCTACTCCAGGGTCACCCCCCAAGGGACCCTCCTAGGATAGGGTAAGTACTCAGTAGGAACAATATGTTGCTGGGAAGTAGGGAAGGTGGATATATAATCCTTAAACAATATCAACTTCATGAAGTGTTTTTATTATAAACTGTATATGAAAGAGCACTAATTAAAATTACTTTTCCATGAAAAAGGTTTTATGTTACAGGGGTTTTTTTGCTTGTAACATAAAACATAGCTTGTCTGTGAAGCTCACCAGTTAATAAGGACACCTCATACATCCTTATTGATGAGCAATGACTCTCACAAACATAATCACAAAAAATGTTTACACATTGAAAACCCTTTCTGATGTCATTAAAATAGTTTAAGATGTTTTAATGGTACTCTTGAATATAAAAAATATGAGTAAAAAAACAGCACAAAAAGGTATGTTCATAAGTAGACATGTCATACGTCTTTACAGATGTATTATCTAGCACTGAAACAGATAAGCACCCACATTTCAGCCTGAAGTGTAGGCTTAAGTAATTCTCAGTATAAATGTATTCATATCCCAAGCATTCTTGAATTCCCTTACTTTCCCTACCACATCTGTTGGAATTCTGTCCCATAAATCTGCAACTATTTCAGTAACTAAATCGTTATGCAAATTATTTCTTACCTATCCACCCTCCTACTTCAGATAATAACTCCTTGTTCCGGTGCTTATTCCACACACAGGGCCCGATCTAGAGTTTCCCACTGTATTGAGATTATCTAAGAAGTCATGTCAGTACTGCATGATCACAAAAACAATTAAGAAAGGTAAATTTTGGTTTGAGAACTGGGTGTCCTGCTGCACGGAGCTCTAGGCAAGGAGGAGAGCACATACATTCCAATACAATGCATTATTTCTCTCAATGCAATTGAGTTTTAATCTTAAAGGGATACTTTCCCAAGACCCAGTGCAATGATACCACATACCTTCACGATCCTATTTTTATGCTTTGTCTGAAAATTTCTGAAGTAATATACAAGATAGTTGCAATTTTTGGCAAAGTGACTAAAATGTGTGTGTACTTTATTCCTGATTATAGTAAAACTTAAAAGTTAAACACACACCACACACTCTCATACAACACACACACGTGTTATCCAGTAAACATGGTGTTGTGACCCAGTAATGGGTCCCAACCCTTGGTTTGAAGAACCCTGTTCTATAGAACAATGAGTAGAGGTTTCAATTAACAAATGTCAAAATCAAAAATAAAACTAAGGGAGCAGTTTCCATCGCATTTAATACTCTGCAGCTGGTATAACAAGTCATTGGAAACACATTAAGGGGAAACAAATTTTACCATACCCAATAATGGGACATAAAAGTACAAAATGAAAATGCTCTGTTATAAGCAAGCAACAGTGCAATAATAAAATGCTCTATGTGTTTAACTCGCGCAACGGGATTGAACACATTGTCAAAGTCAGTTCCACAGCCGCAATGCACTTCTGAAAGCTCGCTGAACACATCAGATAAGCCAATGGCAAGAGGCATGTGTGTGTAGCAACCAATCACCAGCAAGTTCCCATCTGTGCATTGATGCTCCTAAGTCTACTTAGGAATGCTTTTCAACGAAGGATACCAAGAGAAAAAAGTAAATTTGGTAAAAGAAGTAAACTTTAAAAAGTCTAAGCAAAATTGATAACAGAAGTAAATTGGAAAGTTGTTTAAAATATTGTGCTCTATATAATCAATTTAAAGTGAAAGTAAACTTACCTTTATGTCGATCCAGGATATAATTCGTTTTACAAAATCAATATGACTTTCATTCATGATTTGTTCTAAATATAATTAAAACTAAAGTTATCACCATTAATGATCCATTTGTGAATCTACACAAATGCAACACGTAAAATGTTTTTTTTTTTGGGCTGTCGATCATGTTTCTGGATCAGCCAACTGAAATTCTGGCCGTTAGGCGGCCGTCAGTCCACGGCATCCACCTACTTTACCCTGTGCGCATGCGTTATTGTTTTCTTCTTAATCTCGGCATCCACGCGCGTTCACAATTCACGCATGCGTATTGGCATTTTCTAGTAATCCCCATAATATGTCATTGACTTGTTAGGAACGGATCCGATACGGACAAGTGCATTACTTGTCTTCTGCAATTGTGAAATCGATGTACAGTATGTAACGCTGCCCTCCAAAAAAATAATTTTTTACATATATCTTTTTATTTTTTAATAGCTTATTCACCTACTTTTTACGAAATAAACTAAGTATAATATTCTTATTATATGATGGAAAACTGAAACAGAAACAGAGGCGCCACATGTGTAGATCAATAAGAACCACAATATCCAAACGAAACAAGATACAGGGTACTCACAAACGTGAAGGCACTCTATTGTGCCAGTGGGAGCGGGCTGGTATTTGGCAGCAAACCAGCTGGCTGTGCAAAGGAATCCCCGTCGAGACAGGCAACACTGGAATCCTATGGCTTTAGGTCTCCAAACAACCAATCTTGCAGAGAAAGGCTTTCTCAGGCTGGAGCTGGAAGTAGGAATGGGAGAGGGGCTGGACTGCCCTTAGGTTACTAACAAGGAGACTGCCACACTAACCACCAGACTGGTAAAAGGTAAAATCAGTATTTTATTATACACAATAAAAATACCAAAGGTATAACAAATTACAGCTGGGTGTGTGAAAAACAGATCTCCTCTCAAAATACAGAGATAGTAGCGACGCATTTCTCGGGGATAACCCCGTTTCCTCAGGCTTTTATGCTCTGTATCTACCTGAATGCCCTTTAAATAGGGCTAAGTAACCACATGTTCCAATAAACACTCCCCTTTCTTTACAGATATGAACCAATGATATCCTTCCTTTCCCAATACGCTCAGTTGTTGCTTTAATTGTAATTGTAATTCTAATTACCTATAAAAGTGTAGTGTGAAAATCGATTTTTCTAATAGCCAGATAATATAATGTTGCCAATAAGAGGTTAAATAAAATTGAACTGGTATCGATCGAAAGTAATTCATATTTTTACATATGTAAACAAGGTGTGTCTATGTTTTCCCATCCACCACACCAGTGGAAAGTATCCCTAAAAGCAATTTGGTCAACAGGTTCTCAAAACTTAGACAAAGGGAAACCTATTGGATTTTCAAATTCAATAGTTTATTCCCTACAGGTCTCAACGAGGTCATTGATTCAGCCGCATTCATATAATCATATTGTATTTATAAATTTTATAATTTGTTCCCTATAGGCTTTAATGAGGATATAGATTCCGCTGTATTCATATATCCATATTGATTAGTTTTTCATATAGCGCGGCTAATAGTGTTGAGATATGTATATATATGTTGCTGTATTTTGTAGGGAATATTAGAATAATATTCTTATTATGCTTTATGTTATATGTGCTTTGGACTTTCACTATATTTATATATATATATATATATATATATATATATATATTACTGTATATTGTAGGGAGCTTTTGAGTAATATTTTTATTATGTTTTATGTACTCTGGACTTTCCCTCCCCACTTGTTGCTATGTTACATATATTACACATTTAGTTATATTCATCTTCTGACTATATGTACTCTTTTATTTATGAACTCACAAAATTAGTGAGACACAATCACTATGCTATGGTCACATACATATTAGTTATACTTATTTTCTGACTACATGCACTCTTTTATATTCATGAACTCACGGTACTAGTGAGACACAATCACTTTCAATATACAAATAATGGTTTGTATACATTACTATAGCACATATTTATATATTCAAATTTAGTTATATTTTAGATAGCACAACCCATCACACTCATTTTTGACACTATCTTGGTTTTATACCTTTATATAGCTTTAAATGTTCACACTTTTTGTGAGGCTATACATTATATTGATTAAATCTATTACATTAAATCTATTACATTAAATTAAAGGTGCTCTCTGGTTATTCTGAATATCTATGATCACATTATAGAGCTATTTGTGCCCCCAATTCACTATGGATGATCACAGTGCACTATTGCTTTCATGTCATATCAACATCACATCAACATTTATTTTTTAAGGGCATCGTTCTGCACACCACCATTCTTTCCCGTGAAGTATGAATGTGTCACATACAAGTGGCATTACCCTAATACGATATTTATATTGAGTACTTATAATTTTTTTTCCTAGTATATAGCAATAGCCAATCATGCGGCTCTATTTACTTTTTCATTCAATATTCCCCTGGTTCCTATTAATCTCATTGGTCCAATAACTTTGGGGATGTTAAGTCTGTGACTATACGTCACTTTCTTGTTTTTGTAGTCCTGGACAACTAGACGGCAGGTTACGTGCAGGCATTTCCGGTCACGCTACACTCTAACGCTGTAGTCCTCAAGAGTGATACAGCCTAGTACATACGGGCTTTTTCAACCATATGACTACACGTCACATCCTAATATTTGTAATCCTTAGCAGCAACTGTAGCGATCATCGAATTAGGTAAAGATTTAGGTACAGGCCCCCTAAGTGTCTATATATGATTGGTGGATGGGAAAACATAGACACACCTTGTTTACATATGTAAAAATATGAATTACTTACGATCGATACCAGTTCAATTTTATTTAACCTCTTATTGGCAACATATTATCTGGCTATTAGAAAAATTCAACTGATCGATTTTCACACTACACTTTTATAAATAATTAGAATTACAATTACAATTAAAGCAACAACTGGGCGTATTGGGAAAGGAAGGATATCATTGGTTCATATCTGTAAAGAAAGGGGAGTGTTTATTGGAACATGTGGTTACTTAGCCCTATTTAAAGGGCATTCAGGTAGATACAGAGCATACAAGCCTGAGGAAACGGGGTTATCCCAGAGAAACGCGTTGCTACTATCTCTGTATTTTGAGAGGAGATCTGTTTTTTACACACCCAGCTGTAATTTGTTATATCTTTGGTATTTTTATTGTGTATAATAAAATACTGATTTTACCTTTTACAAGTCTGGTGGTTAGTGTGGCAGTCTCCTTGTTAGTAACCTAAGGGCAGTCCAGCCCCTCTCCTATTCCTACTTCCAGCTCCAGCCTGAGGAAGCCTTTCTCTGCAAGATTGGTTGTTTGGAGACCTGAAGCCATAGGATTCCAGTGTTGCCTGTCTCGACGGGGATTCCTTTGCACAGCCAGCTGGTTTGCTGCCAAATACCAGCCCGCTCCCACTGGCACAATAGAGTGCCTTCACGTTTGTGAGTACCCTGTATCTTGTTTTGTTTGGATATTGTGGTTCTTATTTATCTACACATGTGGCGCCTCTGTTTCTGTTTCAGTTTTCCATCATAGAAGTTTATCATCCCTCTGGGTGAAGACCGAGAGCTGCCTTCCTATTGTATGGACATTTGAGGATATCTGTTGCACTATCCCTTATACTTACACTAGTCGCGACTAGTGCTCTGTTTGTAAATATTTTAATTCTTGTATTTTATACATTTTTATACATATCTATATTGTATTTTGATATATATACTTTTACCCCTGGGTTTAGATCGTGTTTTGAGTCTATAGCGCCTCCTATAGGAGTCCTGTGATTTTTAGGATTACGGGTACTCCTGTAATTTGCGATTTGTAATATTCTTATTAGGTTTCAAAAGTGAATGTATTTGGATGACCGAATAGTATCAATTCCTGTATTCACTGATGATACTATTTAACATTTTATTTTTACCATAAAAACTATTATTTTGATACCTTTTTTTATGAAACTCCTATTAATGCTTCCTACATCAATAATGCTTATACTAATACTATATAAATCAACTCAAAGAATCCTAATAATGAAATCAGTTTCACAGAGCCTCATGAACGCACTTTAGGCTGACGTAGAAAGAGTGTGTGACCGCTCTATACGTCAAGGAGAAGAAATCAGGAAATAGTATGTGGGAGGAGTCAGGGATAGGAACGATAGGAAATTATAACTATATAAATTATAGAAATAAAAAAAAAAACAGAAATAAACTTAATGATTAAGTTAGGGTAAGAGTAACAAATAACCAGCACTTTTAAAGGGTTAAAATAAGAGAATTAACTTTGAAGACAGCTGCAGGCACAGGAGGAAAAACAATATCTTAGTGAATATAAATGATCTTACAATAGTTGTACCCAGTAGTTTACTGTCCCTTTAAGAAAGAACAGAAAGATGTGTTGATAAATAAGCTAGTTAAAATTAAAATCAATCTATAGGAGAAACTGTTATGTAAAAATGACCTCCCAATCAAGATATGAAACGTATCTAATAGATTTTTAACAGAAAACCGCTATTAAAGTCTATGGAGATTTATCTATGTAGTCTATGAAGATAAATCAGTTGATATGTTTTTCTAAAGGATTGTGATGTACCCTTTAATTAGCTATAGTTGTGTTTTCATATATTGTATTCTTATACCCATCTTGAGGACACTGATCTAAACAAGTCAGTGCTGTGCACAGTTCGTTAAATATGTTCCATGTAAAATAAAATATTTAAAAATGTATTACAGCAGTTTATTTTTTCCAAAATGTTTTCTTTTTTTAAGTGGGAGCTGTCTCTATCAGCCAATAAGCAATACAGTCAAAGACCGAGATGCACACAATAGGCAAAAAAAAAAAAAATGCAAAAACAACCTCAAAGTAGAAAGTACCTCAAAGATTTTATTAACAAATAATATTGCTACTTACAAATATAACACTGCAGAACGAATTCAACCCCTGAGCTGAGCTGTTTTAGAGTGGGTCATTGAGACACCCACACATATTACATGTTTTCCGCAGACCCAATAGATTCAAACTATACCATTTCATGTATATATCATGGCACGTGAGAACTCTACAACAAAATGTGTCATTTCTATTACATTTTTAAAAAACTAATAGTGTGTGCGGTTTTGTTTTGTTTTTTAATTCTATATTTAAAAGAAGAAGGGGTTATCCCCATATAAATAAGGGCCTTTAGTTATATTTACATGACTTTGATGTGCACATAGGGGCTCCCATGAGCCTATAAAAGCACAATTATTCGCACAAGGTTATCACTATTGACACTGCCTATTAAAATGTATAAAGGGGCTTTATTTTAAAGAGGGGCTATTGGGCCTTTAAAACAAGGAGTCATGGAAGTCACAATGTCTTCCTTATCACATTAAAAAAAAAGTGTACTTTTAATTTTATTTATTTTTTGTACATGATTACACTGTTTAACCACAATACACACACTGCTTGAAAGTACTGATGATTGCCTTTCAAACAGTGGGCCCTGGGGTTTCTAAATCTTACGGGAGCCAAGATCATGGTGCTTAAATACTTTCCCCACTTTCCAGTTCCATTAAGCTCTCTGTAGCAGCCCTGCACTTCAAGGTTTCAGATGCTTGGGGACATTATTATTATCGGTTATTTGTAGAGCGCCAACAGATTCCGCAGCGCTAAAATACCCCCGGTAGAATTAGAATGTTTAGAGTTCAAAGGTCAGAATCCTACAGGATCCACTACAGTTTGTCAATTTGAAAAAATAATATTATTGCAGGAAAAATATGTAAAATGAATATTACAAGTACATTTCAAAGTGTTTTCTAACTATACGTAATATCCTATAATGGACCAGATTACGAGTGGAGCGTTCGAGCGATAAGGGATTTATCACAGGGTTTTGCGCTCATCATGCTTACCGCTGGTATTACAAGTTGAAAGTAAATGCGATCGCTTGAGCGCAATCGCAATTTACGCTAGAATGATTACCACAACTTCAGAGTTCTGGTTAAAGGGACACTGAACCCAAATTTTATCTTTTGTGATTCAGATAGAGCAAGCAATTTTAAGCAACTTTCTAATTTACTCCTATTATCAATTTTTCTTTGTTCTCTTGCTTTCTTTATTTGAAAAAGAATACATCTAAGCTAAAGAGCCAGCCAATTTGTGGTTCAGAACCATGGACAGCACTTGTTTATTGGTGCTGTCCAATCAGCAAGGACAACCCAGGTTGTTCACCAAAAATGGGCCGGCATCTAAACTTAAATTCTTGCTTTTCAAATAAACATACCAAGAGAATAAAGAAAATTTGACAATAGGAGTAAATTAAAAAAAATGCTTAAAATTGCATGCTCTATATGAATCATGAAAGAAAAAATTTGGGTACAGTGTCCCTTTAACTGTTTAGTAAAACATAAAAGTTGCACAAAACACAGCAAAAATACATTACAAAAGTATAGTTACACTTATAATAACACTATCTAATAAAAAAAAAAAAATTTGCACACAAAAGTTATAAAGGCTCAAAATATATAAGGTCTCAGGCATTTGAGAAAAAAAAGGCTTTAACATTGAGATACATACATATACATGTATTTACAGACATATATATATACATAAATACATATGTATGCATATATAGACATATACATAAGTGCATTGGAGCCCTTTGCAATTAAAGGGACACTAAACCCATTTTTTTTTTCTATCATGATTCAGATAGATCTTGCAAGTTTAAGCAACTTTCTAATTTACTCCTATTATCAATTTTTCTTTGTTCTATTGCTTTCTTTATTTAAAAAGCAGGAATGTGAGGACTTCCGGTGGGCGGAGCTAGCGGCTGGCAGCAGGAGTTCAGAGCTCCGGGATTCTGCTTCATATTAATGGTGTTATTTGCTGCCAGCCAGCTTTCCCCACGACACTGCCTTGCTGGGTTGCCCTCTACGGTACCCCATCCGGCCCAAGAACCATCGTGAAGGGCAGAAAATCGCCCTTGCCTCGGAGGTCAAAATCGAACTGCGCCATACGGCGCGAGCGGTAACGCTGACCGGCGCCATATTGGAAGAGCTCCCCCCTTCACCTCAGTGCCAACTTCAACTCAGAACGGACCTTACAAGCGGACCGGCCTCGAATGTGGTAATCGGTGGGATCAGGTGAGAGGCGGTAACACCGCGAACTATTACATAACTGGTTAGAACCGCTCCACCTCAAAGTATAACCGTATGAGGCCCTGATAACGGACTCCCTGGAAAGTATCCCATGCATGCCCATAAGAGATTGCTGCACACTCCGTAAAAGTAATGTGGATGCACTGGTGTAAACTCAGATAAATCAGCTTTAACTTACAACAAGGCACAACCTCACTTCCCTACAGGGAGACAAACTTGTTATTAAGTGTTCAGCAGAGGGATATCGGCCTTCTCATACCCCAGTAATTGCTAAGGGAAGAGCGCATAAACACCTGCTCTGCTTGAAAACTGAACATTGGGACAATCCCTGCATAAACTGTATATTGATCTAAACAGACTTTTCCTATACAGACTCTTTTCACCTTATAGCTGGTATAGCTCAATTTTTTAGGATTGTACTTCTGATCCATCAGCCCAAAGCCGCTCCACCTCAAACTATAACCGTGTGAGGCCCTGATAACGGACTCCCCGGAAAGTATTCTATGCATGCCCATAAGAGATTGCTGCACACTCCGTAAAAGTAATGTGGATGCACTAATGTAAACTCAGATCAATCAGCTTTATCCTACAACAAGGCACAACCTCACTTCCATACAGGGAGATAAACTTGTTATTAAGTTTTTCAGCAAGGGGATATCGGCCTTCTCACGCCCTAGTAGTTGCTAAGGGGGGAGCGCATAAATACCTGCTCTGCTTGAGAGCTGATCATTGGGACAGTTTCTGCATAAACCGCATATTGATCTATACAGATTTTTTTTTCCTATACAGACTCTTCTCACCTCATAGCTGGTATAGCTCAATTTTTTAGGATTGTATTTCTGATCCATCAGCCCTGATTAAGCCTGCTACATAAGACAAAAAAGGAAAAGAAAAATCACCTTTGTTTGCATAGTTGGTACAGCTAAATTTTTTATTTCACACCTGCATTTTGCCATGTGATATCTGCAAATTCAAAATCTGTGTCTTCATTTCCTCCATTTTCCCTCCACATATCTACTTTGATTGCTGCAATACACAGTGCAACAGCGCCCTCTGGTGATTTGCACACAGTGTTATACCATTCCTAGTATTTTGTTCTATGAAAGTGGACGAGTACTTTCACAGGCTGCCCTCGCCTTTAGGTGGCACAATGAGTCACAGATCAAAGAATCAGGAAAAAAAACAAAAGCCTCTGATAGAAACGCAGGCAAACCCATCATTTGCAGATGCTGAAGGCAGTATTTCAGGAGCTCACTCTTCACTCCTACAGGAGCTCAAGGCTTTCTTTTTACCAAAAATGGATAGCTTGCAAGCTGGTGTGGACACCTTAACCAGTGAGGTGCGGCTCTTCTCCACTCGCATGTCGGCCGCGGAACAAAGAATTTCAGGGGTTGAAGACAGACAGCAGGAATCTGAGGTTTCTTTAAAACGCCTACTGAAACAAAATCAACAACTAATAGACAAGGTGGAGGACCTAGAAAACCGCTGCAGGCGAAACAATCTACGAATCATAGGAGTTCCTGAATCCATTAAAGATAAAGAATTACTAGAATTTGCTGCCTTGACTCTCCCGAAAATCCTGGGCCTGCCCCAGGACTGTTTACCTCTGGACATTGAAAGATCTCACCGCATAGGCCCCAACAGATATCTAGAAAATTCCAAGGAGAGGCCACGACAAGTAATCTTTAGATGCTTAAATTTCCAGGATAAGCTTGCACTCCTGCGAGCCTACAGGGCGGCTAAGGAAGTCATCTTTGAAGATCACCGTCTCTTACTTTTCCAAGACTTTTCAGTTGAGGTCACTAAGAGACGTAAGGACTTTGCATCTATCTGCTCTACACTGCATGATCAGGGACGTAAATTTGCACTCATGTTCCCAGCTACCTTGAAAATTCAGAGCCTTTCAGGCCCTAAAACCTTTCATACGCCTGCGGCAGCACAGGCATACCTGGCATCAGAGCGGAGACAGGACAATGGCTGATGAGACCCTCTTAAGTATTATCGTTTAAAAATTTCTTTTCATATGCATCATGTTGATTACATTATGTATCTTGCTCTGGCGGGTCCTGTGGCTCTGGTCATGTTTGCCAATTTTGGCTGTGGCCGGAGGCACGGTTCCGCACATGGCAACTTGTTCTCTCTGTTATTACACTACCTGTTCAGGTTCATGTTTGTATCTACATTGCACTGTTAAGGCTGGGAAATATTATGCAGCATACTTAAACCTTAGTTCTAATATGCATGTTATTAAAACAGTTCACAGCTACCGCTGGTCTCCCCTGGGTCCCCTAGTAGGCTTAATTTTTGGCCTATCCCTCACAAATCCAAGCGGAGACCCTCTGTCCACCACTTGCCTTTTGATCGATGCAGATTATGATATCCCTATTATGTTTGGGCCCCAGGGCATCGACACCGAATATAAAAAACATAGTTCCCTACCTTTAAGCCCATATACATTTCCACCTGACTACCTAAGGCCTATTCATCTGCCCCTGCCAATTGTAGGAATTCCTGGTAAATTTTCTCATTTTAAACTCACACTAAACATTCCAGGGCTCTGTGTGATTTTGCTGCTTCATGTCCCCTCCCCCAAGAGCAGAACTTTAGTTCTAAGATGTTATGCTCCCTGCTATCATGCTATGTTTTTGTTCATCAAATGGTTCTTTTATAAACAGACTACCTCTGGGATGATATCTATTGACATTACTACTATCATGGGTATTGACCTCTTACTTATACAAATTGTAAACATTGCTGTGTGTTCTTATCTCTTTTGTAGCGATTGCTGGATTGGGACCTGGAGGCCTCCGGACCCCCCTCCTTCATCACGTCATCCTGCCCTGAGGACACACCTATGTTTTTCCATAACTGTAAGTCACCTATTACTACCTACACTCCAGACACCACAGGGGACACTTGCTAGGACACTACCTATTAGGTCGTGCCCTCTCCACCCTTACACTCTGTGGACATGACTCTTCCCCTTAAAATTATAGCGTGGAACGTAGGGGGCATCACATCCCCGGCAAAGAGAAGTAGGATTCTCCACCACTTACACTCACTGAAGGCTGACATTGCTATGCTCCAGGAGACAAAATTGACAGTTGAGGAACATGCGAAGTTAAAAATCAGATGGGTAGGACAGGTCCTCAGCTCCCCTACAGAGGGCAGGAAAAGAGGAGTTGCCATCCTAGTGCGAAAGGGTTTAGCGGCCTCATTATCAGCAGTGAACATTGACAAAAAGGGACGATACATAGTCGCATCACTCCAGACCAATGCACATACATATACTCTCTGTAATGTTTATGGCCCTAATGAGCATGATCCCCCCTTTTGGACAAATTTATTGGCGATATTGGCCACACAGAGTGCCCCTCTAATAGTAGGAGGGGATTTTAATCTGGCTCAGGCTCTTCCGCTAGATAGGTTTAGAGATCCCTCAGCATATGGTTCTTTCAAAACACACGTAATCCGCTACAAACGTGAAGTATCCTTGATTGGATCCTTCAAGGAGACTCTGGGTTTGCTAGATGTCTGGAGAGCAAGGAACCCGGATGAGAGGGATTTCACTTGCCTATCAAAAACATACCATACTATGTCGCGTATTGATTATTTCCTAACTGCCTCAAGCATAATGTCACACATCTTATCTACTTATATTGGCCCAGTCACCTTATCAGATCACGCCCCAATCACCCTGATACTGCAACCACATTCCCCCAGACCTCCAAACAGAACTTGGAGATTTCCTCTCCACCTATACAACAACATTGAGTTCCGTAGACACTTAAAGGCATCCTGGACGCATTATGCATCTGACAATGCTTGTCATTTGGGTACGCCAGACCTGTTCTGGCACGCCTCAAAAGCGGTGATGAGAGGTCATATAACCTCCTTTGCAACACACCATAAAAAGCAACTTACGAGGGTAGATGAGACTCTCCTTGCTCAACTTACTACGGCTTACAATAACTACTTACATGCCCCCACGCCAACATCCAGGCAATCTTACTACGATCTCAAACAGACAAGGGATACTTTCTTAGCCCAACAAGACAATAAGGTCAATATTCACAGACAGGGTCGCTATTACCGACATGGTAACAGGGCTGGTAAACTGCTGGCCAAACTAGTTCATTCCTATAAACCCAAGTCCCAAATCCTAGCCATTAATTCTAAGGGTACCCTCACCGCCAACGCCAAGGAGATTATGACTGAATTTGTAGACTATTACACTTCCCTGTACTCTAAACAACCTATCCATATAGAAGCCAAGCGTGCCTTTTGGGACGCAGTAAAACTCCCCTCTCTTACAGAAGAGCAGTCTTCCCTGTTAAATTCTCCTATAAGTCCCCAGGAGGTTCTCAGGGCTATACGACAAAGCAAACTGGGTAAAGCAGCAGGCCCGGATGGGTTACCTGCAGAATATCTTAAGTTACTAGAGGAGGAATTAGCACCAATTCTCTCATCCTTGTATTCTGCTTACCTGGCGGGCACTGAACAACTAAATGATAGATTCTCTGAGGCTAATATCTGTCTCCTTTTGAAACCTGATAGAGATCCCACTCAGACTTCTTCATATCGTCCAATCTCCCTATTAAATGGGGATTATAAACTCCTAACAAAAATCTTAGCGGACAGGTTGGCAAAGGTTCTTCCACATATAGTTCATGCAGATCAAAAGGGTTTTGTAAAGGGCAGATCCTCAGTTATTAACATTAGAAAGACTCTAGGCGTCGTGTCCCATTACTGGTACAACACACATACACAATCTCCATCCCAACTACCAGACGCATGCCTTCTAGCACTAGATGCTGAGAAGGCGTTTGACCGGATCGAGTGGGATCACTTACATACGTCACTGTCGCGCTTTGGTATGCAGGGTGACTTTCCCAGCTTTTTACAAAGATTATACTCAGCCCCTAAGGCCTCTCTTATAATCAATGGAGGGCTCTCTCCTTCCTTTACGTTACAACGGGGTACGAGACAGGGATGTCCCCTCTCCCCTCTCCTTTTCGATTTAGCAATCGAACCCCTGGCGTCCTACATCAGGCAACAATGCGCCGGCTTAGATATATGTGGCCAAAAGCAGCATCTATCACTTTACGCCGATGACCTACTGCTCTTTGTGGGTGATCCTGGTTCCAATTTACACCCTCTTCTGAAAGTTATTGATGATTTTGGCAAGTTTTCGGGGTACAAGATCAACATTGACAAATCGGAGGCCACCTGGTTGCAAAACTCCCGAAACACGACCCTAGCAGATTTTGGTCTTAAGACTACTCAGGGTAGTTTTAAATACTTAGGCATATGGATACATGTTAACCCACATATGTTATACTCTTTGAATCTTGCTGGGACTATAGGTGACATCAAGCAAATGCTGCTGAGTTGGATGAAACTCCCCCTTTCTCTTTCGGGTAGGGTACACCTTTTTAAAATGGTGGCCCTGCCCAAACTTCTTTATCCATTACAGATGTTGCCTCTTCTCCTCACTCAAAAGGATGCGACATCTTTGCAAACTGCCATTGGAAACTTTGTTTGGCAGGGCAGAAAACATAGAATAGGCAGGACTCCCTTGTCAATGACAGTGGAAGGAGGGGGGCTCCGTCTTCCTAATATAATATGGTATAACTGGGCGGCTCTCTCTAGATTTGCATTGGACTGGCTGGTAGGAAAAACTATTATACTGTCCCTGACCTGGAGTCTAACGTCATTAAACCACTTCATTTAGCTTATCTGCCTCATGCACATTTGAAATCTCTATCCCCGTTCATTCAAAACCATATATTGTTTAGGGATCCTCTAAGAGCCTGGACCAAGATTTGTAGACTCTGGGGTATACAACGTTCAGCTAGTAAATATCTCCCGATCCAGGGTAATTTGGACTTCCTCCCCGGGTACACCACGCAAGCATTTCAGACATGGCAACAATTACAACTCACACGACTGCATCAACTTTTCCGACCCCTGACTCTAGAAATACTGCCCTTCCAAGACCTGAAATCACGTTATAACCTCCCGCACACACACAAGTTTGCATACTTTCAATGCCGACACTACGTATCCACCTTGATTTCAGAGGGACTCCTCTCTGTAGAAGCCTCCAATTTAGATACATTGAGTGCGCTGGCGAAGTTAGGCCCTCTGAGGCTGTCACATACATATAACTTACTGATCCGTCACTCTAAGGATCATGTGCTTCATGGCATGGTATCAAAGTGGTCCCATTATGGGGAGCTAGAGATTGACCCGGTATTGATTACCACAAGTTTCGAGAGGGCACACCAAAGTACTATTTCTGCAAAATTGAGGGAATCACACCTGAAATTCTTACATCAAGCTTACATCACTCCTGGCCTAAGGGCTAAATGGGTTGGAGGAGCACTCAACTCCTGTAGTAAATGCCGCCTTGAATCTCCTGATTGGGTACACCTACTCTGGAGTTGCCCTAAATTACAAAAATTTTGGCAAAAAATTGCGTACTGGCTATCCAAATTAACTAAACAAACTGTGTCCCTCTCGGCACAACATGTGATCTTTCTGACACCTAGAGATCAGACATACAAGCACGACATTTTTTTAAATACCACACTCATGTTAGCTAAACAAATTATCCTGAGAGAGTGGACAGGGGACCGTAACTTACCTTTTCAACACTTACTTAAAACAATTCATGATCAGATGCTGATTGAGCAGGCAGATACTAGGGGGGACCCTGAGAAAAGAGTCAAGAGATTTATCCTTAAATGGGAGGCTTACTTGCTGCACCTACCTGACATAGTAAGAGATAGGGTTCTGCTTCCTTTTAAAAATAGCCAATATGTTTTAAATGAAAACCTCAGAGGAAATTGGTGTCTATCCACGGATCAGACCCGTGAGTGACCTGCATATCGAGGGAGGGGGGACCCGGAGGTACTCTGGGTAAGTATGGCTGCTATATGTTATTTTTTTTTATTTTTTTTTCTCTTCCTTTCTTCTCTTTCTTTCATTCTTCTTTGTATGTTATTATCTTTCTTCCTTGCTCTTAGCTGATATGTTTCCTTTCTCGATTTCTCCTCTTTTTCTTTGGTTGATTGTAAAAAATGTTCTTAGAAAAAAGTTGAGTCCCAGGACATACATGATGATCACATATACTTATTGTATTCCTTTGCTGGTATGCTTTGATATAACATGCTCTGAAAACTGTTTTGTTCTGCAGGTGACCACTTTGTCACACCTGCATTATTATGACTGCATTTACCATGTATGACTCGGATTCTTTTCTATAAATAAAGTTTAAAAAAAAAAAAAAAAAAAAAAAAAAGCAGGAATGTAAAGTTTAGAAGCCGGACCATTTTAGGTTCAGCACCCTGGATAGCCCATGATTATTGGTGGCTACATTTAGCCACCAATAAGCAAGTGTAACCCAGGTTCTAAACAAAGAAAAAATGATAATAGGAGTAAATTAGAAAGTTGCTTAAAATTGCATGCTCTGTCTAAATCATTAAAGAAAAAAATTGGGTTTAGTTCCCTTTAACCACTTAGTGACCAGACCGATTTTGAATTTTTTTACCGTTAGGGACCAGGGCTATTTTTACATTTCTGTGGTATTTGTGTTTAGCAGTAATTTTCCTCTTACTCATTTACTGTACCCACACATGTTATATACAGTTTTTCTCGCCATTAAATGAACTTTCTAAACATAGCATTATTTTCATCATATCTTATAATTTACTATAAAAATTCTTTATAAAATATGATGAAAAAATGGGGGGGGAAAACACACTTTTTCTAACTTTGACCCCCAAAATCTGTTACACATCTACAACCACCAAAAAACACCCATGCTAAATAGTTTTTACATTTTATCCTGAGTTTAGAAATACCCAATGTTCACATGTTCTTTGCTTTTTTTGCAAGTTATAGAACAATAAGTACAAGTAGCACTTTGCTATTTTAAACCATTTTTATTTTTTTTTAATTAGTGATAGTTACATTGTAACACTGATATCTGTCAGGAATCCCTGAATAACCCTTAACATGTATATATATTTTTTTAGTAGACAACCCAAAGTATTGATCTAGGCCCATTTTGGTATATTTCATGCAACCATTTCACCGCCAAATGTGATCAAATAAAAAAAATTCTTAACTTTTTCACAAACTTTAGGTTTCTCATTGAAATTATTCACAAACATCTTGTGCAATTATGGCACAAATGGTTGAACATGCTTCTCTGGGATTCCCTGTGTTCAGAAATAGCAGACATATATGGCTTTGGCATTGCTTTTAGAAGGCTGCTAAATGCCGCTGCGCACCACACTTGTATTATGCCCAGAAGTTCAGGGGTTAATTAGGTAGCTTGTACGGTTAATTTTAGCTTTAGAGCCGAGATCAGCCTCCCACCTGACACATCCCACCCCCAGATCCCTCCCTGACCCCCCTCAAACAGCTCTCTTCCCTCCCCCACCTCACAATTGTCACCGCCATCTTAAGTACTGGCAGAAAGTCTGCCAGTACTAAAATAAGTCTTTTTTTTTTTTTTTAAGATTATTTTTTTTTTATTATTATTATGCAGTGATGGATCCCCCCTTAGTCCCCAACCTCCCTGATCCCCCCATACAGCTCTCTAACCCTCCCACCTCTACCTATTTTCCACCATCTTGGGTACTGGCAGCTGTCTGCCAGTACCCAGTTTGCTAAAAAACAATGGCTTTTTTATAATAAAGAAAACAAAACCCACATTTCTGTAGTGTAGTGTAGCTGCCCCCCCTCAATACCCTACTCCCTCCCAGATCTCTTTACAAACATTTATTTCCCTCTCCCTCAACTAACTAAATGTAGCGTGCGCACAGGGACAGGATCTGGAAGTCCCTCCAACGATGGGCCGCCCACCCGCCTCTATGCTACGGCTCCCACCCACCAACGATTGGCACCATTGCTGGCCGATGCAGAGAGGGCCACAGAATGGCTCTCTCTGCATTGGAGGCTAAAAAAGGTTATTGCAGGATGCCTCAATATCGAGGCATCACTGCAATACCCTGAAAACGTCTGAAACCCCAGAGGATGTGCCAGGCACGTCCTTGGTCATTAACTGACACTTTTTGTAGGACGTGCCTGGCACGTCCTTGGTCGTTAAGGGGTTAAGTAGATGAAAACATGTAAAAGCATATTTATGCAATATTCATTTTTAACAAAGGTCTTTGTATTTCTAAATAGATATTATATATATATATATATATATATATATATATATATATATATATATATATATAAATAAAAAGATATATCTTTTACACACAAAAAACCCATCACATATATGTAGAAATATGTATTTATGAAAAAAAGAACATTCTTCTATGTGAAGAACATTGGAATGTGAAATATTCATATTTTCATGTCGGGTTAGCACAAATGAGCTCGAACAGGATTGCGCAAGAGTGGGGTGTTTTTTTTTTCTTTATTGACTTCTATGGGGGAATACGTGAATGCGCATGCAATATTCTAACGTCGCCTTTTTGCGCTTGTCATGTTAGCACAAGAGCGAAAACAGTTTACATTCAACTCATATGAACGCAACCAGACAAGCGCAAAAGCTTACTTCTAGCGCAATTAAAGTTGGAGCGGAAGTGTTCATTTGCGCTACAATCGTAATCTGGCCCTATGTTGGGAATTTTATTTTGAGTTTAATATTCCATTAATGAAGAACGCTTTGAATTCATCCTATAAAAAAACAATATTTCCTCTGCATGGTATTAGTTACTTTGTTGAATAAGTTACACATCTTTTTTAAAATAATAATATATTTATAGAATGTCATGGTATAACTAAAAAAATATATATGACAAACAACACCTCTGCATTATAACATACTGTATTTAGGGATTCCGGTTTCTTTTTTACAGCATATTGTTAAATATTCTGTGCATCATTTTAAAGGGACATGCCAGCCACATTTTTTCTTTTATGATTTAGAAAGAGAATGCAATTTTAAACATCTTTCTAATTTACTTATATTATCTAATTTGTTTTATTCTCTTGTTATTCTTTGATGAAAAGCATATCTAGATATGCTCACTAGCTGCTGATTGGTTGCTGCACATAGAAGCATTGTGTGATTGGCTCAACATGTGCATTGCTTTTTTTTCAACTAAGGATATTTAAAAAAAATAAGCAAAATAAATAATGGAAGTGAATTGTAATGTTGTTTAAATTTCTATTCTCTATCTGAATCATGAAAGAAAAATTTTGGGTTTAGTGGCCCTTTAAGTATGTATAGCTCAACAAAATTAGAGGAGCTGCATGCTCCTCTAAAAATATAGCAAACAATCAAATTGCAATCATAAAGGGCCATTATAATGCAAACACAACATGCTCTAATTCATTAGAGCGTGTCATTTTAGCACAACCGACCCTATAAGTCTATGTGTTTAACTCCTGCAAAGAGCGTAAATTAAAAAAAAATTACCTATCACACTTCGGAGAACCAAGCGTGTAGCGAGGAAGGTCAATATTATTCCGTGTCTTGTTGAATGAGCTGTAAGATGAATTCCAGCCCCTCTAATAAAAGAAAAAAAAAACACTCACTTAAGATTGAGCTCTGGTTCTACATTACTATGGGTATCAATATATATATATATCCCTTCATTGTACAGATAATAGTTTATAATCATGGATTTGATCATGCTTCCACAGAGTGAGGCAGAAGAACTTTAAACAGCAATCAAACTAAAACATGAATTTCATGGGTAAGACCTTGCTAAAAAGGGACAGGAAACTCCAAAATTTTCTTTCATGATTTGGATAGAACATACAATTTTAACCCCTTAACGACCAAGGACGTGCAGGATACGTCCTACAAAAACTGGTAGTTAATGACCAAGGACGTACCCTGCACGTCCTCAGGGTTTTCAAGCGCTGGAAGCGTTTGTGATCGCTTCCAGCTGCTTTCAGGATATTGCAGCGATGTGTCAATATTGAGGCATCGTGCAATACCCTTTTTAAGCATACCGATGCAAAGAGGGCCACTTTGCAGAGGGAACAGAATTTAACTACTGGCAGCTAGCTGAACACATCTAGTTAGCCAATCACAAGAGACAAAAGTGTGCAGGCACCAATCAGCAGCTAGCTCCCACTAGTGTAGGATATGTGCGTATTTATTTTGAACAAGGGATACCAAGAGAATAAAGCACATTTGAAAATTGAAGTGAGTTTAAAAGTGTCTTAAAATTACATGCTCTATCTAAATCATGAAAGTTTAATTTTGACTTTTGCGGTGCTATAGACATAAATGTTATAATTATTATATTATTATTAATATTATTATTATTATTATTATTAATAAATCAACACTACAGTTTAACATGCATTTGTTTAGTATATAGTATTTTATGTAAGTTAAGTAAATGTATTGTAAATATACTGTAAATGCCACCTGGGTACAGCTGGCGAAATAAATAAGTGAGAATTGCAGATGTAAAATTCAAGATCTGTGTGAGAACATCAGACACATCCAAGTAACACCAGTTTCCAGCCCAAGGAAGACCCCGGACTGTGAGGTTAATTTCACATAAAAAAATATACAAAGGGTAAAGCAACTTGTGAAATATACATAGAATTATACAGAATATGATGCTCATTTGTTAAAGATACATAAATATTCAAAGTAGAATCATAAATTATACAAATCCTAATACATTGCTATATATGAACTCTAATAGCATTCAAACACTAAATAGAAATTACAACATTTAAACATAACAATATGTAAAGGACATAATCTAAAGGTCTATAGTAAATTAAAATACAAAACACTAAGTGTAAAGAAAACAAAAACTCATGTCATGCAGTACTGTACTGCAATGAGTTTGTCTCTTCTTCAAATGAAGGAAATAATCCTTAGGGACTGATGAACAAAGATTCCTTGCTTGGAGAGAAATTTTAGTGCAGACTTCACAGGGACTGAACTTATTTCTGTATCTGAAGGAGAAGCAAGCCAAGTGCAATACAGCACTGCGTGATATGAGAGTTGTGTTACACTTACACTTTGTGCACCGTATTTAATATTACGTATCTCCACTACACCTAGCAGTGTGTTCACGGTATTGTGTTTATGGGCATATTACGGATAGCACGTTTAGCAATTACTGCAGTATATAACTGTAACAAATCAGTGTATTATGCATAAAGTGTGATTTATCAAAAGCTCTGAAGTTACAAAGTACTCTGGACTAAAGAATATTATGATTGACATATTGCATAAGTAAGCTTCCTACCACAAGTGAATTGTGAAACATTGTAACAAGTAATATTGAAACAACTATAAAGTTTTAAAAGGTGGTATTGAATTTTTAAGGTGGTAATGAACTTCCAAACAGCTGTATGATCAGTGGTATATACAAGTTTTCTGGTTATTGTCACCAAGAGGACACATCCTCATATAAAAACAATAGTGTACGCTTTTTTATCATATGGTTTGTTTATTGTATGAATTTTATTGTATAATTTTTATTGCGAAGATTTTTATTGCTTAAATTTATTCCATCCACCTATATTATACGGTTTAGATAATAAATTCTATTTTCATTTTTTTACCAAATTATGGTGGTATATTGTGTAATTTATAAGAATAATATATCAGAGACAATAATTGTTTGATGTACAACCCTAGCTTTCTAATACTACAAGTATTTGTTTAGCGCTGTTTATTTTTCCTTTTTTCTACATTACTTTTTGGATTTCAGTGAGACTGATCAGTTAAATAGTACACAGGGTTGAAGTTTAGTGCTTCTTGCTTTTTACATTTTCCTGATAAACTCACAAGCCACGGATTAAAATCCTTTTAAACATATTTATGCTGCGATCACCCAATCATGATGCTATACACCACGTATACCCTCCCATTCCTCCGTCTTAGTGTCTCATTGGT